>NC_092091.1:17844571-18012071 GCF_045679555.1 Salvelinus alpinus | reverse complement strand
TAAGGGGCAGCACCGGGACAAGGGGCAGGTCCCGGCTGAGATACTCTGGCAGATCCCGGCTGAGGGACTCTGGCAGATCCCGGCTGAGGGACTCTGGCAGGTCCCGGCTGAGGGACTCTGGCAGGTCCCGGCTGAGGGACTCTGGCAGGTCCCGGCTGAGGGACTCTGGCAGGTCCCGGCTGAGGGACTCTGGCAGGTCCCGGCTGAGGGACTCTGGCAGGTCCCGGCTGAGGGACTCTGGCAGGTCCCGGCTGAGGGACTCTGGCAGGTCCCGGCTGGACGGCTCTGGCAGGTCCCGGCTGGACGGCTCTGGCAGGTCCCGGCTGGACGGCTCTGGCAGGTCCCGGCTGGACGGCTCTGGCAGGTCCCGGCTGGACGGCTCTGGCAGGTCCCGGCTGGACGGCTCCGGCAGGTCCCGGCTGGACGGCTCCGGCAGGTCCTGGCTGGTCGGCTCCGGCAGGCCCTGGCTGGACGGCTCTGGCAGGTCCTGGCTGGACGGCTCTGGCAGGTCCTGGCAGGACGGCTCTGGCTGGTCATGGCAGGACGGCTCTGGCTGGTCATGGCAGGACGGCTCTGGCTGGTCATGGCAGGACGGCTCTGGCTGGTCATGGCAGGACGGCTCTGTAGGGAGGAGAAGGAGAGACAGCCTGGTGCGTGGTATAGGCACTGGCTGCGCTGGAGAGGAGGAAACAGCTGGAGAGAGAACCCGGAGAGACAGCCTGGTACGGGGGGCTGCCACCGGAGGACTGGTACATGGAGGTGGCACCGGGTATACCGGACCGTGAAGGAGGACACGTGCTCTTGAGCACCGAGCCTCCCCAACCTTACCAGGTTGAATGGTCCCCGTAGCCCTGCCAGTGCGGCGAGGTGGAATAGCCCGCACTGGGCTATGCAGGCGAACCGGGGACACCACCTGTAAGGCTGGTGCCATGTACGCCGGCCCGAGGAGACGTACTGGAGGCCAGATACGTTGGGCCGGCTTCATGACATCCGGCTCGATGCCCAACCTAGCCCTCCCAGTGCGGCAAGGTGGAATAGCCCGCACTGGGCTAAGCACGCGTACTGGGGACACCGTGCGCTTTACCGCATAACACGGTGTCTTACCAGTACGACGCCTTCTACCTCCACGGTAAGCACGGGGAGTTGGCTCGGGTATCCTACCCGGCTTTGCCACACTCCTCGTGTGCCCCCCCCCAAGAAATTTTTGGGTCTGACTCACGGGCTCCCAACCGCGTCGCCGCGCTGCCTCCTCATACCAGCGCCTCTCAGCCTTCGCTGCTTCCAACTCCTCCTTGGGACGGCGATATTCCCCTGGCTGAGCCCAAGGTCCTCTACCGTCCAGGATCTCCTCCCAAGTCCAGGAGTCCTTATTGCTCTGTTGAGCACTCCCTTGCCGCTTGGTCCTAGTTTGGTGGGTGATTCTGTAAGGGCTGTCTCTCTCCTCATCCTCGGACGAGGAGAGGAGAGAAGGATCATCAGACCAAAATGCAGCAGTAGGGAAATAGGCCATCTCTTTATTTCAATACGACGATGGCAACACGGAAAAACAAAACACCTTCAAAAATACAAAACAAGAAAACGAAGTAGACGAAACCTGAACATAAACTTACATAATTAAACGTAACACTTACGGACAGGAACAGACTACATCGAAACGACACGAACAACCGAACAGTCCCGTATGGTGCAAGACATAACACAGATACGGAAGACAATCACCCACAAACAAACAGTGAGAACACCCTACCTAAATATGACTCTTAATTAGAGGAGAACGCAAAACACCTGCCTCTAATTAAGAGCCATACCAGGCAACCACAACCAACATAGAAACAGAAACAGATAACATAGAAACAGATAGAAACAGATAACATAGACTGCCCACCCAAAACACATGCCCTGACCTAAACACATACAAAAACAACATAAAACAGGTCAGGACCGTTACATTTATTGGCATGACATACTGCTTTGGCAATATCTAGAAATTGTATTTTAGTAAATACAGTACAATATACTAATGTATAAAATAAGAAAAATAGGGAATGGCTAATGAATAGAAAACAAAATGTACATGAATGATGGTTCCACTGTGTATTCTCTCTCCGTCTCTCTCTGGGCCAGCTGTACCTGGGAGGACATACAGCAGAAAACTGGCTTTATCTGATTTAATACATCTTATGGGGCAGGCGGTAGCTCTCCAGTGGCGACGGGCGGGCTGGATCTGCTGGCACGCTGGCTGGCCTTGGCACCAACCTGAGCGCCAGGCAGGGTCACAGTCTGGGCACGTCTCTGCCTGGAGTCAGTGGGTGACAGCTGATGGTCGGGCACACGCCAGACCCAGACCCAGACCCCACTCTGTCTGTCTGGAGGTCCCACCAACATCACCATTCCTCTGTCCCCCAAACAACTGGCTCTCTCTGACTCTGTTTACCCTACACTGACTGGCTCTGACTAGATTGTGTACTTCACTGTGTTTGACTTGTGATTCCCTTCAGATCAGTCAGGGTGTTCAGATCAGTCAGATAACGCCAGGCAGGCAGGCGTTATCTGTGTCTGATATCATCTCTGACAAGAGTCCCTTTGTTGCTAATGACGCCCAACAGATGTAGCAGTCAGTATCTCATTAACCTTTGACCTGTAATGCCATTTATTCCATGAGATTTACTATAATAGGCCAACAAGACAAAGACTAGTGAGGGATGACAAGAGGTGATTCAGAGACACATAAGCTTTAGCTTAGCAAGCTAGTGCAGTCTTGTGGCATGCAAGCGACTGGTTGGTCACCCAAACACTATTTTGTTTAAACAGCCACGTCCCTTGTCACCAGGCATGTGGTGTGGCTAGCTACCACGACTGGTTGTTGTTGGCACATAATGTGTGGTAGCAGCTGGTCCAGGGGCCACCTCACCCCTATAAAGCCTCTCCTGTTGGCCACACAGGAGGGCTCAGGACTAGCTCGGGGTGACGCCCTGGACCCCAGGCCCACAGTCAAATAGCCTCCAGGCCCCCAAGCCCCATGTGTCCCTGTACTTTGACATTTAAACCACACTTGTGGCACTGCAGTCAGCTGACAGACCAGCCCTGTGTCTCTCCCTTGTTGTGGCACGCGCATGGCTGGTTGGTAACAGTGGTTTAGCTGCCAGCTGCCAACAGACCTTGTGACTCTGACAGACAGACAGACAGACAGACAGACAGACAGACAGACAGACAGACAGACAGACAGACAGACAGACAGACAGACAGACAGACAGACAGACAGACAGACAGACAGACAGACAGACAGACAGACAGACAGACAGACAGACAGACAGACAGACAGACAGACAGACAGACAGACAGACAGACAGACAGACAGACAGACAGACAGACAGACAGACAGACAGACAGACAGACAGACAGACAGACAGACAGACAGACAGACAGACAGACAGACAGACAGACAGACAGACAGACAGACAGACAGACAGACAGAGTGAATCACAAACAGGCCCAGCAACAGGTTGCCAGGGTAGGGCAGGGCTTAGTGGTCAGGCTGGCGAACAGATGACGTGACGTTTGTCCAATTCATGTTGATGACGGCTGAGAGAGGTGCCAGGAGTCATTGTGACATTAGCTGAACAAATTGTTTCCTCTCAACACAGTTCTGATATCAGTTATGGTTGAAATGCTTTTTGTCAGTTTCATCAGGGAGGTTGACTCAACTAAAGTTTAATTTCAGACCTGAATACACATTGAAGTGTAGTAGCATTGTAAAGGCTCTATGGAGAAACATCATGGTCCTAGAAAGACAGCCGTGTGTGTGTGTGTGTGTGTGTGTGTGTGTGTGTGTGTGTGTGTGTGTGTGTGTGTGTGTGTGTGTGTGTGTGTGTGTGTGTGTGTGTGTGTGTGTGTGTGTGTGTGTGTGTGTGTGTGTGTGTGTGTGCCGCCCCTCTCTTGCCCTGGACCACCACACCGGGGACCAGTAAAGAGAGGAGGACTCCCAGCTGTCACTAAGGACACATGTTAAAAAAGGCATCGGGCCCAATATTTTACAGGACCCCTCTCCCAGGTCCCTGGTTTTATTCCACATCCACACAACTTTACGGGCAGCTTTGTGAAATAAGAACGATTATGATACGTTTTATGACAGCCAGACTGGAGTGGCATCCCCATGTGTGGTGACAGCTTGGTGGAGCCCAGTAAATGGAGGTTGACTTGGTCTGGGTGTTCTATTTCATTCTGTGGCCGAGAGGTACAGTATATAGATCCATTTATTCACTAACATGGCGGGGGAATTCCGACCCAAGATAAGCGTGCGTAAATGGAACGTAATTCCCTTTTTATGTACTTCTCTCTACGCATATTCTGATTTTGAACTTAAGCATGAGAATAGGATGCTATTCACCCGCTGTTCCTTTGGGGTGGAGATGTAAGAAATGGAAGGTGTGGCGGAGGTGTGGCGGAGGTGTGGCGGAGGTGTCTACAGATACGCCCTCTTCTGACCTTCACTTAATTCCCTCGTAATTCCACCACCTTCACGCACGATGAAACTATGAATAAGGTGGAGCAACCTGTTGGTTCCAAGTGGAACAGCATCTGCTTTCTTTGTTCCAATAGAATAACACCGTTCTCCATGCACTGTAATGTACAACTTGATAAGAGCTAATGATAAGAGCCAGGTACATGATTAAGCCGTTTGTATAAGGGGATTGTAAATATAAATGACAGATATATTTTACCTTATGATCGCTGGAGACAAATGTGAAACCAGTCATATGGCAACAAACTGAAGCACATCAACATAGCCCCTTTTCCACTGTGTGGTTTATGCTGGCCTTATAACTTGCAAGGATGTAGCCATTAGCAAATGACAGTATAGTGCCAAACCTACTGAGTTGATTTATGATTTCTAAAATGTTTTAATTATATATTGTCACTGTATTTTTTACAATTTGTATCATGTTAAATATTAGCCACTACCTTTAGCCACCGTCAGTGAAACCCACATATATTTATAATTGTCACTTTAGTGTAAGTTTCCTTTCATTTTGTATAATTGCATTACATAATTAGTTTACCTTTCTTTCCTCTGCCACGTTCGTGTGGTTGTTCCTGAGGATCGCTAGTAATAGTGGATCATATTAGGCTAACGTATTGCAAGTTGTGAAATCATTTGGGACTTGTAGCCTATTTGAATCATTATGGAACACAGACCATACTTACCTGGCGCACAGTTCACAGCGACTGGACTGTTGTCATCACAGTTCCATGATTAGTGAGGATTATTAGGGTAGATTTAAAAGACTACTGTTCAATCCCTGTTCTCCATTTTTCTCTCCTTCCAATATTTCATGGATTGAACAATTGAATATGGCAACTTTCAGGATCAACATTTTTGATTCTCCAATATATTTTGTTTGTAACGGCTCTCCAGACCTGTTTTTTTTATTATCTATAAATACTTTCCTAACCCTAAATAATATACACTTTTATATATTTTTTCTACCAATGTGTGTTTTAAAGGAGATGAATATGCGTGTATTTAGGCCTATGTGGCTTTCTTTCATTGATACCTAATATTCTGAACTATTCTCTCTATTTATTCTAGTAAGTCAGTGAATGAAATGAAAATGAAAGGTACACCACATTTAAAGTGATGGCTTTAGATTATTGTACTGAAAACCCTATTGAATGAAAACTCCACAAGAAAATCTGTTGGCCAGCGAGTGGGAGCGTTTTCAGCTTTAATTAAATGTAATCAGCGCGTGCAAAGCCCGTTATGCATCTGCATAAGGTAAGTCGTGCATAAAAAAGGCGTAGATTTCCTAAGTCTGAATCGGGCCATAACAGACTCTCATTCAGTGATGCAGACTTACAAGTCAACATGCATCCACATTACTGTGAGAACAACAACAACATGAAAGCGTTCCCTAACACACCACCACCTCATCAGTCAGGACACGTCTCATAATTCACCTCTTCATCCAGCTACTAGCCTGTTTATTCCACCGCATGTATTTGGTGTTCAGTAACATTTCGGACTTGAAAGCCATCAAACTTCTCTCTCCATCTGAATTTACTCTACATGAAAGTCTTAACTGTTCCCACACATTCCCTCTCACAGCTCCTCCATCATGTCTTAACAGGGTAATCAGTAAATAAAGTAAAATGCCCCTGTCCCTCTGTACACCCTGTATATGGGCCCTGATGGCACAGACCTGTGGACTAGGAAAAGGGCACTCCCAACAACAGAGTGCTAAGGTCGGTGGAGAGAGGAGAGGGATGAGGGGAGGAGAGGGAGGGTGGGGTAGAGAGAGAGAGGCCACCTGCCCCATATGGAAGGTGATTGTACCTCCTTGTGAAAGTAGCTCTGGAACGCTCTGAAACAAAAGCAGCTTTGAGAGCACGCCCACTCAGCAAAGGAGATCAGGTGGTGGCGAGTGCCTGCTCCCCCCCCCCTGGAAAGGCTTTGGTTACAGTGTAATGGCACGTGGCAAAGGCCTTGATATTTATCATGTGCGTCAGGTGCTCTCGCTTGATTTCCTGTTCTTTTAAGCTCCCCCTAGCACCAAATCCCACTGCTCAAACCCTACACCACCCTCCCTCCCTCCCTCCCTCCACCCCTCCTCCACTTTCTCCTTTTTACAAATACAAAGAACATATTGTAACTGCCAATGTTAAACTGAATCCATTTATCTTGGCAGGGGTCGGCCGGCTCTGTGAATCTGAGCTGTACTCCTTCGGCTTCCAGTTGGTCGTAGTTACTGCTTGGTTGGTCCTTTGATTGGTTG
This sequence comes from Salvelinus alpinus, assembly GCF_045679555.1. NCBI lineage: Eukaryota > Metazoa > Chordata > Actinopteri > Salmoniformes > Salmonidae > Salvelinus > Salvelinus alpinus. The sequence continues at coordinate 18,005,298 of NC_092091.1, read as the reverse complement.
GTTGGTTGGTTGGTGGTGAATTGGATCTGTGAACACACACATTTGTTTAGGATCCTTTCTCTCCTGCACTGGACTCAAATAAACACACAAAACATGCAGATGCACTGCTCAAATCAAAACACAACCCTTGACCCAAGTCTTCTGAATCTCACAAACACGTACAGTACACACACACTTTACCCAGATTGTACCAGCTTTTTAGCAAAACACAACACACTATCAACATACACACACACACATGCACACACTTCAAATATACACAAGTGATGAGATATGAGTATCTGAAAAATCTCATGACAAACAATCTCCCAGTCAACACACAGAAAGGAGGAAGAACTAACTCCAAGCCAGACGAATGCTGGGCTAGGTCTGCTTTGATGTCGATCTGTCTGTCACTCCCTCCTCCCTCTGTCTCCTCAGGCCCTTTCTGTCCTATGCTCCGAGAGAGAAGCAGACATCAGAAAACAGCCCGTCTCTCTCTCTCTCTCTCTCTCTCTCTCTCTCTCTCTCTCTCTCTCTCTCTCTCTCTCTCTCTCTCTCTCTCTCTCTCTCTCTCTCTCTCTCTCTCTCTCTCTCTCTCTCTCTCTCTCTCTCTCTCTCTCTCTCTCTCTCTCTCTCTCTCTGTGTGCTGAGGGAGAAGGCAGATGTCTAGGAGGTAATATGGTACACTAGATCCCATAGGTTGTCTGAGGCTTCATATGCGCTCAGCCTCTCTCCTCGCTCCATTGCTCTTCTCAAGGCCCAACCCTGGGAGGCTGGGAGGCGGGGAGATGAGGGGAGGTAAGGCTTGGTCAGTGGCTGTGGTCGGGGAAACTGCACACAATGAGGAGGCAGCCAGGGCAGCGTAGGCCTGGGCAGAAGCTCCCTCAGGGCCGTGCCGAGCTTACCTGACCTGACCTTGTGTTGTTGTTCTTTACAGGAAGCTCCACTGACATTCCCTCGGCTTCAGACCCAGGGTCGGGATATATATATATATATATAGAGAGAGAGAGGGGGGGGGGGGGGGGCACCGGCTGTTGGATGTGGCTGTCTAGGCTGATACGCAGGGGCTCCAGTCAAGGGTCACCAGAGGGAAAATAAATGTCACGTATACCATGATGGGCACTGATTGTGATGTGTGGAAATGTTTTCTTTTGCCCATTGTCTCCCACCATTTTGTCCCTCCTCTCTCTTCGTTGTCAGTTGCGATGGAGAGCTACAGCAGTTCGATGATGGGAATCTTGTTTTTGAATGAGGCTGACTCCTATTAGATGCCAAGGAATTCCTGGAGATGGTTGTTTCCCCCCTTGCAGTCTTCTCCTCTCTATTTGACTGTCAGAGTCAGAGAGAGAGAGATTGGAGAGTGAGAGAGAGAGAGAGAGAAAGAGAGCGAGAGAGAAAGAAAGAAAGAAAGAAGAAAGGAGAGAAAGAGAGAGAAGAGTGAAAAAGAAAGTCAGAGAGGGTGAGTGGGTGAGAAAGAGAGAGTGGATATTGTGGTTTCATTCATCTGGTATATATTCAGTGAGTTATCTGCTCACTTAGCCAAGACCCCAATATATATGACACCCTTGTTCGTGTTCAGTCCTGTGTTTAACTCCTGAATAAGAGCCTACTTTATGATTTCACCTAATAAGACCGACTTAATGTGGCATTTCAGACGCAGACATGGCCTTTATTTAGACTAAAATTGAACCATCCGATTAGACGAGGCGGACCAGTCTTTTAGTGTCTTGTCTGTGAGTAGAGAACTGACCTGATGACGTATGTTAGATGGCCAAATGAACTGTAACAACAGCTACTATCCTTTTAGACTGTTTTTTTCTCTTGTTTATTTTTGATTACTAGTGTTTAGTAGGGTGACTAGGGTCACACATGAGTATGAATTGGATAAACTGAGTCCCAAGTCATTGTGACAAGCCTGAGCTCTGGACTGGACTGAATGGTTCGCTGTTATTGTTGTTGTTGTTGTCTTCTCAGTGACAAACAAGCACAAACAAACAGAGAAAGGGGTGTTTGGCGTTCAGCACTGTTTAGCGGCTGGGTTAGGCTGCCCTGCAGATAATACAGCTATGGTAAGCTAGGAATGGAAGGGTGTTCCTCTGTTAACACAGCCATTGTGTCCTGGTCCCCTGTCTCCAGTCAGTCCCCACTAAGCCCATGTTCCCACCACTGTGATACCCCTGTGAGGAGACACTTTGGGACAGACAGGGTTGCAGAGGGAGGGTTGGGCCACTATGTTTCTCAGAACAGTGTTTTACCTACCTCTGCTTAGGCTTGGCGGGGTGGGCTCCCAGTCTAGCTCTGTTGTCCCCCACCTGCACACGTTTAGCCCCGCTTAAATTCAGTTGAACATTCAACTGAAAATGGTTGTGTTTTTCAGGCTACTGTGTTATCCTAAGGGCCTTGGTGCCCCACCCTAGAAACATTTATTGTGCCACAGAGAATGTGTGGGGTAGGCTGTTTGTGGTCATGTGTTGTTTGGGAGGGTGGGGTGGTGGGGGGTTGGGGACAGTTGAGGCTGCCCCTGTATCATCTGTCCCTGTATCATATGTCCTTTGACACAAGGAGGTTGACAGTGTCATCATTAGCTATCCCCCCCTCCCTAACCATAGGGTTATGGTTGTAGTTGAGGCTAGGGTTACGGTTATGGTTGTAGTTGAGTCTAGGGTAATGTTGAACCAGGATGGGGACATGAATCTAGGGTTAGGGTTATGGTTGAAGTTGAGGCTAGGGTAATGTTGAACCAGGATGGGGACATGAATCTAGGGTTAGGGTTATGGTTGAAGTTGAGGCTAGGGTAATGTTGAACCAGGATGGGGACATTAATCTAGGGTTAGGGTTATGGTTGTAGTTGAGGCTAGGGTAATGTTGATCCAGGATGGGGACATGAATCTAGGGTTAGGGTTATGGCTGTAGTTGAGGCTAGGGTTATGTTGATCCAGGATGGGGACATGAATCTAGGGTTAGGGTTATGGTTGTAGTTGAGTCTAGGGTTAGGGTTATGGTTGAAGTTGAGGCTAGGGTAATGTTGAACCAGGATGGGGACATGAAGCTAGGGTTAGGGTTATGGTTGTAGTTGAGGCTAGGGTTATGTTGATCCAGGATGGGGACATGAATCTAGGGTTAGGGTTATGGTTGTAGTTGAGGCTAGGTTAATGTTGAACCAGGATGGGGACATTAAGCTTGGGTTAGGGTTATGGTTGTAGTTGAGGCTAGGATAATGTTGAACCAGGATGGGGACATGCATCTAGGGTTAGGGTTATGGTTGTAGTTGAGGCTAGGGTAATGTTGAACCAGGATGGGGACATGAATCTAGGGTTAGGGTTATGGTTGTAGTTGAGGCTAGGGTAATGTTGAACCAGGATGGGGACATTAAGCTTGGGTTAGGGTTATGGTTGTAGTTGAGGCTAGGGTAATGTTGATCCAGGATGGGGACATGAAGCTAGGGTTAGGGTTATGGTTGTAGTTGAGGCTAGGTTAATGTTGAACCAGGATGGGGACATGAAGCTAGGGTTAGGGTTATGGTTGTAGTTGAGGCTAGGGTTATGTTGATCCAGGATGGGGACATGAAGCTAGGGTTAGGGTTAGAGCCCTGTAAAAGGAGGAAAACACTGTAATGAGAAAGGCTTATCCCTAAACCTAACCGTAACCCTAACTCCAACCCTAACCCTGTTCAGACCTCTAACCTTAGCCCTAACCCTAACCTTGTTCAAGATTCTAACCCTGTTCAGCCCAAAGAAATTAAATGATTTCCTGATCCATGCTACAAACCACAGGAATGCTGATAAGTATAGATTACTGCTGACATGTTTATTACTCTGTTATACACTCCTAGGCCAAAAGACACTACACACCTGCTCGTCAAACATCTCATTCCAAAATCATGGGCATTAACATAGAGTTGGTACCCCCTTTGCTGCTATAACAGCCTCCACTCTTCTGGGAAGGCTTTCCACTAGATGTTGGAACATTGCTGCAGGGACTTGCTTCCATTCAGCCACAAGAGCATTAGTGAGGTCGGACACTGATGTTGGGCGATTAGACCTGGCTCGAAGTCGGCGTTCCCATTTATCCCAAAGCTGTTCGATGGGGTTGAGGTCAGGGCTCTGTGCAGGCCAGTCAAGTTTTTCCACACCGATCTCGACAAACCATTTCTGTATGGACCTCGCTTTGTGCACAGGGGCGTTGTCAAACTGAAACAGGAAAGAGCCTTCCCCAAACTGTTGCCACAAAGTTGGAAGCACAGAATCGTCTAGAATGTCATTGTATGCTGTAGCGTTAAGATTTCCCTCCACTGGAACTGAGGTGCCTAGCCCAAACCATGAAAAACAGCCCCAAACCATTATGCCTCCTCCACCAAACTTTGCAGTTGGCCCTATGCATTGGGGCAGGTAGCGTTCTGCTGGTATCCACCAAACACAGATTGGTCTGTCAGACTGCGAGATGGTGAAGCGGGATTCATCACTCGCCAATGGCAGTGAACTTTACACCACTCCAAACGACGCTTGGCATTGCACTTGTTGATCTTAGGCTTGTGTGTGTCTGCTCGGGCTGAGGGTTCTATTCCCACGGGGGACCAGTATGAAAAGGTAGGCACTCGCTACTAGTAAGTCGCTCTGGATAAGAGCATCTGCTAAATGACCAAAATGTAAATAATGCTCCCGACGAACAGTTCTTGTACTGACCCTGCTTCCAGAGGCAGTTTGGAACTTGGTAGTGAGTGTTGCAAACGAGGACAGATGACAGCACTTGGCAGTCCTGTTCTGTGAGCTTGTGTGGTCTACCACTTTGTGGCTGAGCCGTTGTTGCTCCTAGACGTTTCCATTTCACAATAACAGCACTTACAGTTGACCAGGTCAGCTCTAGCAGGGCAGAAATTTGACAATCTGACTTGTTGGAAAGGTGTCATCCTATGACGGTGCCACGTTGAAAGTCACTGAACTCTTCACTAAGGCCATTCTACTGCCAATGTTTGTCTACGGAGATCGCATGGCAGTGTGCTCTGTTCATCTGTTAGCAACACGTGTGGCTGAAACAGCCGAATCCACTCATTTGAAGGGGTGTCCACATACTTTTGTATATATAGTGTATGTTCTGCCCCCTGACCAGGCAGCGAGTTTTCCGTTTTCTTAACTTCTTTGGGACTAGGTGGCAGTATTGAGTAGCTTGGATAAAAAGGTGCCCAGAGTAAACAGCCTGCTACTCAGTCCTAAAAGCTAGAATATGCATATAATTAGTAGATTTGGATAGAAAACACTCTGAAGTTTCTAAAACTGTTTGAATGATGTCTGTGAGTATAACAGAACTCATATGGCAGGCAAAATCCTGAGAAAAAATCCAACCAGGAAGTGGGAAATCTGAGGTTTGTAGTTTTTCAAGTCATTGCCTATCAAATATACAGTGTCTATGGGGTCATATTGCACTTCCTAAGGCTTCCACTAGATGTCAACAGTCTTTGGAACCTTGTTTGATGCTTCTACTGTGAAGGATGAGGGAATAAGAGCTGATTGAGTCAGGAGTCTGGCATGAGCTGATCACGCGCGCTCACGTGAGTGTTAGCTGCGTTCCATTGCATTTCTACAGACAAAGGAATTCTCCGGTTGAAACATTATTGAAGATTTATGTTAAAAACATCCTAAAGATTGATTCTATACTTCGTTTGACATGTTTCTACGACCTGTAATATGACTTTTCGTCTGAACTTTCGCCTGGACCTGCCCGCGCCTCATGTGTTTGGATTGTGTACTAAACGCTCAAACAAAAAGGAGGTATTTGGACATAAATTATGGACTTTATCGAACAAATCAAACATTTATTGTGGAACTGGGATTCCTGGGAGTGCATTCTGATGAAGATCATCAAAGGTAAGTGATGATAAATATTTATAAAGGTAAATATTTATAATGCTATTTCTGACTTCTGTTGACTCCACAACATGGCGGATATCTGTATGGCTTGTTTTGTTGTCTGAGAGCTGTACTCAGATTATTGCATGGTGTGCTTTTTCGGTAAAGCTTTTTTGAAATCTGACACAACGGTTGCATTAAGGAGAAGTGGATCTAAAATTCCATGCATAACACTTGTATCTTTTAGCAATGTTTACTATGAGTAATTCTGTAAATTGATGTGGCTCTCTGCAAAATCACCGGATGTTTTTGAACTACTGAACATAACGCGCCAATGTAAACTGAGATTTTTGGGTATAAATATGAACTTTATCGAACAAAACATACATGTATTGTGTAACATGAAGTCCTATGAGTGTCATCTGATGAAGATGATCAAAGGTTAGTGATTAATTCTATCTCTATTTCTGCTTTTTGTGACTCCTCTCTTTGGGTGGAAAAATGGTGTGTTTTTCAGTGACTAGGTAATGACCTAACATAATCGTTTGGTGTGCTTTCGTCGTAAAGCCTTTTTGAAATTGGACACTGTGGCTGGATTTACAACAAGTTTATCTTTAAAATGGGTTGTCTGTCTTTTTATTTATTCCACACAATATTTTTGTATTTGTACCAGGAGACTACAGGTACTTGTATGTTTGAGGAATTTTAATTATGGGATTTCTGTTGTTTTGAATTCGGCGTCCTGCAATTTCACTGGCTGTTGTTGAGGTGGGACGCTAGCGTCCCGAATATCCCAGAGAGGTTTTAAAACAGCTATTTAGGTCATGATTAACCTTGTAGTCTAATCCAGGGCTTGTTCTAACTTTTTGTTATTTCGTTTTTTCCTCCTACTTTGACGAGTCTATGATATCTGTGAGTCATTGGTATACATGCGGTGATCTTATTTGATGTAATTGAATAGGCGTCATCCATGGTTTCATATCTCAAGAACAATGACTGATGCTCAATGTCCTGTTGTACTATAAAAGTGTCATGGCCGTCAAGCACACTCACTAAAAGAGCAAGGAGCCCAATCCTCAACACACAAACATACCAGTGGATTCTGCGATGTGAATGTCAGACAAAATACTGCAGTTCCTCACTATCAGTTTTGACTGGAATGAATGTCGGCAAATGCCTGCCTGCCTGCCTGCCTGCCTGCCTGCCTGTCTGTCTGTCTGTCTGTCTGTCTGTCTGTCTGTCTGTCTGTCTGTCTGTCTGTCTGTCTGTCTGTCTGTCTGTCTGTCTGTCTGTCTGTCTGTCTGTCTGTCTGTCTGTCTGCCTGCCTGCCTGCCTGCCTGCCTGCCTGCCTGCCTGCCTGCCTGCCTGTCTGTCTGTCTGTCTGCCTGCCTGCCTGCCTGCCTGCCTGCCTGCCTGCCTGTTGTGTGAGATGCCATGGCTCTTTCATGTACTATGATGTACACATAACCTCTCCAACTTTATCGGAATCCATTACCACTTATCTCAATGATTATTACATTTATAAATCAGGTTAACAAGTAGTGATAAATTAAGCCAAAGATAATGCATTCCTGAAAGTATAACTACATAACTTCAATGTAAAGGCAGAGGGCAGGATGATAAAGATCTGTAAAAAAAACTATTTGATGTTTAGAAAGGTGTGTGCGCGCAAGCGTGTGTGTCTGTGTGTCGGCAGACAGCCTGGCTTGTTTACCTCTGCCATACAGGGCGTGGGCGCTGGCTGTACACACAGGGGTTAGAAATACTAAGGAGGTTCCCTGGTTGAGATGTCTCTGTCTGTTGGGTGACAGACACACCTGTGTTTACAGTTGAGTCACTGGGGTGTGTGTGCATGCGTTTGTGCGTGTGCATGCGTTTGTGCTTGTGCATGCGTGTGTGTGAGCATGCGTTCATGTGTGTGAGTGCGTGTGTGTGTGTGCATGCGTTCGTGCGTGTGTGTGTTTGTGTGTGCATGCGTTCGTGCGTGTGCGTTCATGCGTGTGCATGCGTGTGTGTGTGTGCATGCATTCGTGCGTGTGCATGCGTGTGTACTAAAAGCCCTCCCTCCCACTCCTGGATCATTGAGCCGGGCCAGCTGCTTTAATGAGTGGCTTCTGCAGGTATACCATGACAGACAGACAAACATGTTATTATACACTAGAGGTCTGTCATTGGGATGGGGCCATATTATAATAATAATAATACATTTTATTTTAAGCGCTTTTCACAAAACCCAAAGTCACATAAGTAAATAAAAGAATAAGGACAGACTAATCCGGAAGTGAACTAGAGGGAGGATAAAAGTTAAGACGACAAATAATCCGGATAAGCCTGTGTGAAGAGGTGTATCTTTAGTGTGGACTTGAATATGTGTATTCAGTATTGGAGGCCTGGCGGACAAAAGAAAGGCTGAAACTCAGTGACACTGCTCAAATGCTTCACCCATTGAAATGTCCTCACTGACTGACTAGTCCCGCACATATAATTACTACAGCAGTATAAATCTACAGTCACGAATGTATATAACATGTTTCAAGTTTCAAGTTGTATTAGTCGTATGTACAGGATACACATGGTATAGACCGTCCAATGAAATGCTTACTTGCAGGTTCCTTCTCGACAATGCAACAACAATAAGAAATAGTAAAAAATAAGAATTGGAACATAAAGTAAATGTCTCAGTAGAATAGACATTTTAACATGGCCCTCACTGTTGTTTGTTAAATGTCCTCACTATAGTCACCGATCTATAACCTAAAACATGTACCTTTGTTTGCTGTGTGTTGTATAAATAGATGGACCAGATGAGCCATAAGATGGAGGCGGTGCTGAAGATCTTGGTGGACCAGTACAAACCCAAGGCAGAGCTGCTCCAGAGGGCCCCAGCCCCTCCACTCCCAGCCCCCTACAGTTCTCGCATCAGCATCATGAGGCGTCAGAACATGGGCGTCAGCTTGGACGAGGGACGGTGATGTCACAGTGGGCAGACAGGCGCCGGGAATGGAACCACCAGGGACCAGTAGGACCAACCGTGAGATATCAGTTGCAATGTGAAGATAAATCATTTTAAAATTCATTGTCAGCTGCTTGACCAGGAGGGCACAAACTCCAATAAAGAAAAGGGAGCACTCTTCTTACCTTATTAAAAAGATGGTGTCGTTTGGCTACTTCTAGTGCCCTCTGTTTTATAACCCCCAAAACCTTTACATCACTGTCTTTGACCGCTGACCTTAGAGAGAGAACGTGAACAACTCAGCTCCTGCTTCTGTTCTCCTCTGCTGAAGAGGCGTGCTTGTATGAAAGTGAGGGCTATAGAGAACTATGAGAGGGGACATGGCAGCAGTATACTGACAGCTAGAGACGTACAGTGATGCCGTCCATCCTCCCTCCCCCCATCATGGTGAATGGGCATACGGAGTCCTCCTCTTCTTCAGAAGTTTCTTCTCTCTTTCTCTCGCTTTAATATCAGCACTATGAAAACATACTACACTCTTAGAAAAAAAGTGCTATCTAGAAGCTTAAAGGGTTCTTCGATTGTGCCCATAGGAGAACCCTTTGAATAACCCTTTTTGGTTCTAGGTAGAACCCTTTTGGTTCCAGGTAGAACCAAAAAGGGTTCTCCTATGGGGACAGCCGAAGAACGCTTTTGGAACCTTTTTTTCTAAGAGTGTACTGCAACTTCCACAGCATACATTGTAGCAAAAGCATACTTCATTTCCTTTTGTTTTATAAGATTAGCCTGACACTTTCACTACTCAGCACATTATCACGTAAGATATGAGAATGTATTCAACTGTATTCATTCAGCGAGGCACATCCAAGCACTAAAATATTATTTCCAAGCAAACCATCATACTAATGATATTATTTGGAGATTGTGCAGTCAAAGCGGTAAAGCACTTGTTAAAGGGTACAGCACAGAGAATGAGGAGACCAGCAGAGATCAAATCCTGATCTTGGCACCATTCAAACCAAAATACAGCACCACTATTTCTATATAGCCACCAATTCATCTCACCTTACTGTATTTAGTTGCCGGCGTATGTTTGTTAGTAGTAATCGAGTGACATAGAGAAGGACCAGGAGACTATCTGTTGACTTTGCCCAGGGTCTGCCTCTGTTAGTGGCTGGGCCTAGGCTGCTGGAGCAAAGTATAGTGGTGAAACAGCTCTGCAGGAACTAATCTTCCGCTGATTTACAGCTATGGTTAAGCTAATAAAAATAGCAGAACAGTCGTGACAAGGCAGAACGCAGTATTACAGAAATACAGAGAGGGAAAGAACAGTACGGAGAGTTATGGTACGAAGTTAAAGTTGACGCAACACCCCGTGCCAAGATTTTCACTAGGATATTCCAATGAACCACTTCACCCCACCCATCCTTCTCAATGCTAAAACACTTTCATTTTCCCTCTTTGGACTTAAACTGCAGTGTGCAATTTGTAATTAATTTGCCCCATTAGAGCGCTGACTAGTTATCTGTCTATTGCTAATTAAGTGCTGAATTCCTGGTAAGGGGAGATAGCAATGTATGTGAGTTGACTAATGAAAAGAACACTGGAAAATGTGTACAATTTAAACAGTAGGCTTTGAACGGCTCACTCCATAATTCAGTGTGAAGGTCTGAAATATCAGGCTACTTCTAAGAGAGAGAGACGTACCAAGCTTCAGCTTTGACTTTAAAGCCCTTTAAAGCGTTGAATATAATTAATGTCTCTCTTTTTGTTCTCACTCCATGTATTTGTCGTACGGCCAGGACCCAGCTGGGTTTAGCCAGTTGAAAATAGAAAACAATAACTAAGCTATGTGTGCAATCCCTTCCATAATTATAGTGTGCACATTCCTCGAAAGATGGCAACACAAAGGAGGGGTGAAACGAGAGAGAGGGGGGAGGAAGAGAAAAACACTGAACTACTAGTATATATACTGAACAAAAATATAAACGCAACATGCAACAATTTCAACGATTTTACTGAGTTACAGTTCATATAAGAAAATCTGTCAATTTAAATAAATAAATCAGGCCCCAATTTATAGATTTCACATGACTGGGCAGGGGCGCAGTCATGGGTGGGCCTGATAGGGAATAGGCCCAGCCACTTGGGAGCCAGACCTACCCTCTGAGGAGCCAGGCCCAGCCAATCAGAATTAGTTTTCCCCACAAAAGGGCTGTATTACAGACAGAAATACTTATCAGTTCCATCAGCTGTCCGGGTGGCTGGTCTCAGACGGTCCCGCAGGTGAAGAAGCTGGATGTGGAGGTCCTGGGCTGACATGGTTACACGTGGTCTGCGGCTGTGAGGCCGGTTGGACGTACAGCCAAATTCTCAAAAAACGACATTGGATTCGGCTTATGGTAGATAAATTAACATTAAATTCTCTGGCAACAGTTCTGGTGGACACTCCTGCAGTCAACATGCCAATTGCACACTCCCTCAAAACTTGTGTTGTGTGACAAAACTGTACATTTAGTGTGGTCTTTTATTGTCCCCAGCACAAGGTGCACCTGTGTAATCATGCTGTTTAATCAGCTTCTTGATATGCCACACCTGTCCGGGTGGCTGGTCTCAGACAATCCCGCAGGTGAAGAAGCGGATTATCTTGGCAAAGGAGAAATGCTCGCTAACAGGGATGTAAACAAATGTGTGCACAACATTTTAGAGAAATAAGCTTTTTGTGCGTATGGAACAATTCTGGGATCTTTTATTTCAGCTCATGAAACATGAGACCAACACTGTTGCGTTTACATTTTTGTTCAGTATGTTTTATTATTTTGCCGTGGTTGAAGATTTGGAATATGTATTTTATATAACAGGCTGCTTTTTAAAGCCAGTTTCTTTGAGATAACTGCTTCACATACTGGCTGTTTGACCATTCTCCTGTACAGTTTTATAAGAGTTGTAAATAGCAACATTGACTTATATTTATTATCATGTGGAACAAACGATCAACCTGGGAATACTCCTGGTCTGCAGAGTGATGATGAGAAATAAAGAGAAGTGTTGTAAAATGGATTGGAATGACTGTAAATTATATTCACAACCCTCTGTAAATCTGGTGTAAATAAAAATCCATTTAATTTCATTTTCTGGGCTCTCCTTGGGCTCAGTGTGTCTTGATTACCAGTTAGTCTATAATTTCCTTTCCTTGGATTCAACTCTTCTCTCTTGGCTGTCTGTTCGATTTGCAGGCCACATCAGGTCAAGGTAAGCCATATCCTCTCAATCCCACAACGTTTAGAATTCTTCAATTCATTATTTTTTTACACTGCACTTTTACACTTTGAACTTCAATATTCCATATCCATTGAGGAGCGAGGGAGGCATGTGGGAGAAAGACAGAGAAAGAGAGAGAGACAGAGAGAAAGAAAGAGAATACGTCTCAAATTACCACTCAATTATATTTCCCTTCAAAGGCCAAGAAATACTGGGGATGTCCCAAAAACAGCACGGCCAGAGCGGGGAGAGAGAGGTCTCTAGGGAGGGGGTGGATGGAGGGGAGAAGGGCAGGAGAAGGCAGACTGGGAGGAGGTGGAGGGAGTAGAGGAGCAGCCCAGAGCCATTTTCAATTACCAAGAGAGCCTTGTCTCCACAGCCAAGCCATGGTGTTATGCTGCCTTTGTCCTCCCCTGGTTTATATCACGGTCTCCCCCTGGTCTAGTTGGTGTTTACTGAGCCAGCTCAGCTCTATACCACTGAGACCCTGCTACTTCACTTTCATCTCTGACTCCCCACTTCAAACGAGGGTTTGATGTCAGAAGAACACAAGAGCAAGAACACAAGCTAAAAGGGAACATCAAGAGAGAGCCAGGAAGAAAGTTGAATAGAATGTAGCTCTGTGTGGTCAGTGAGACATGCTAGTCAATACCTCCATATATACCCTATACCTCTATATATACCTTATACACTCATATACTGTATACCCTATACCCTCATATACACCCTATACACTCATATATACCATATTCCCTCATATATACCCTATACCCCATATATACCCTAAACCCTCATATATACCCTATACCCTCATATATACCCTATACCCCCATATACACTACCAGTCAAAGTTTGGACACACCTACTCATTCAAGGGTTTTTCTTTATTTGTACTATTTTTTACATTGTAGAATAATAGTGAAGACGTCAAAACTATGAAATAACACATATGGAATCATATAGTAACCAAAAACGTGTTAAACAAATCAAAATATATGTTATATTTGAGATTCTTCAAAAAGCCACTCTTTGCCTTGATGACAGCTGGATGACACCTGGAATGATTTTCCAACAGTTTTGAAGGAGTTCTCACATATGCTGAGCACTTGTTGGCTGCTTTTCCTTTACTCTGTGGTCCGACTCATCCCAACCATCTCAATTTGGTTGAGGTCGGGGGATTGTGGAGGCCAGGTCATCTGATGCAGCATTCCATCACTCTCCTTGGTCAAATAGCCCTTACGCCGCCTGGCAGTAAGAAAGAGAGCTACGGAGCAGGTTTTCATCAAGGATCGCTCTGTACTTTGCTCCATTCATCTTTGTCTCGATCCTGACTAGTTTCCCAGTCCCTGCCACTGAAAAACATCCCCACAGCATGATTCTGCCACCACAATGCTTCACCATAGGGGGATAACAGGTTTCCTCTAGACCTGATGATTGGCATTCAGGCCAAAGAGTTCAATCTTGGTTTCATCAGACCAGAGAATCTTGTTTCTCATGGTCTGAGAGTTTTTAGGTGCCTTTTTGAAAACTCCAGGCTTCCGTCTGGCCACTCTACCATAAAGGCCTGATTGGTGGTGTGCTGCAGAGATGGTTGTCCTTCTGGAAAGTTCTCCCATATCCACAGAGGAACTCTGGAGCTCTTTCAGAGTGACCATCGGGTTCTTGGTCACCTCCCTGACCAAGGCCCTTCTCCGCCGATTGCTCCATTTGGCTGGGCGGCCAGCTCTAGGAAGAATCTTGGTGGTTCCAAACTTCTTCCATTTAAGAATGATGGAGGCCACTGTTCTTGCCGACCTTCAATGCTGTAGAAATGTTTTGGTACCCTTCCCCAGATCTGTGCCTCGACACAATCCTGTTTCGGAGGTCTACGGACAATTCCTTCGACCTCATGGCTTGGTTTTTGCTCTGACATGCACTGCCAACTGTAGAACCTTATATAGACAGGTGTGTGCCTTTCCAAATCATGTCCAATCTATTGAATTTACCACAGGTGGACTCCAATCAATGAACCTGAGCTCAGTTACAAGTCTCATAGCAAAGTATCTGAATACTTATGTAAATAAGGTATTTCTGTTTTTTATTTGCAATAAATTAGCAAAAATACGAAAAACCTGTTTTCGCTTTGTCATTATGGGGTATTGTGTGTAGATTGCTGAGATGTATTTTAATTTAAAGAATTTTAGAATAAGGCTGTAACGTAACAAAATGTGAAAAAAGTCAAGGGGTCTGAACACTTTCTGAAGGGACTGTATATACCCTCATATATAACCTATACCCTCATATACACTACCATTCAACAGTTTGGGGTCACTTAGAAATGTCCTTGTTTTTGAAAGGATAGCACATTTTTTGTCCATTAAAATAACATCAAATTGATCAGAAATACAGTGTAGACATTGTTAATGTTGTAAATGACTATTGTAGCTGGAAACGGCAGATTTTTTATGGAATATCTACATAGACATACAGAGGCCCATTATCAGCAACCATCACTCCTGTGTTCCAATGGCACATTGTGTTAGCTAATCCAAGTTTCTAATTTGAAGAGGCGAATTGATCATTAGAAAACCCTTTTGCAACTATATTAGCACAGCTAAAAACTGTTGTTCTGATTAAAGAAGCAATAAAACTGGCCTTCTTTAGACTAGTTGAGTATCTGGAGCATCAACATTTGTGGATTCGATTACAGGCTCAAAATGGCCAGAAACAAGGACCTTTCTTCTGAAATTCATCAGTCTATTCTTGTTCTGAGAAATGAAGGCTATTCCATGCGGGAAATTGCAAAGAAACTAAAGATCAGAACAGCGCAAACTGGTTCTAACCAGAATAGAAAGAGGAGTGGGCGGCCCCGGTGCACAACTGAGCGAGAGGACAAGTACATTAGAATGTCTAGTTTTAGAAACATCTTAATCTTTTATTTTCTTGGCCAGTCTGAGATATGGCTTTTTCTTTGCAACTCTGCCAAGAAGCCCAGCATCCCGGAGTCGCCTCTTCACTGTTGACGTTGAGAATGGTGTTTTGCCTTCTAAAATTATAAACTTGGATTAGCTAACACAACGTGACATTGGAACACAGGAGTAATGGTTGCTGATAATGGGCCTCTGTATGCCTATGTAGATATTCTGTTATAAATCATCCATTAACAATGTCTACACTGTATTTCTGATTTTTAAAAAAAATCAAAAACAAGGACGTTTCTAAGTGACCCCAAACTTTTGAACGGTAGTGTATACCCTATACCCCATATATACACTTTACCCTCTAGCCTGTAAAAAATATATTTCGTATCGTCTGAGATCCCCAAAGATTGGAAAGCTGCCGCTGTCATCCCCTTCAAAGGGGAGACACTCTAAACCCAAACGGTTACAGACCTATATCTATCCTACCCTGCCTGTCTAAGGTCTTCGAAAGCCAAGTTAACAAACAGATCACCGACAATTTCAAATCCCACCGTACCTTCTCCGCTATGCAACCTGGTTTCCGAGCTGGTTATGGTAGCACCTCAGCCACGCTCAAGGTCCTAAATGATATCATAACCGCCATCGATAAAAGACAATACTGTGCAGCCGTATTCATCGACCTGGCTTTCGGCTCTGTCAATCACCGCATTCTTATCGGCAGACTCAACAGCCTTGGTTTCTCAAATGACTGCCTCACCTGGTTCACCAACTACTTCTCAGACAGAGTTCAGTGTGTCAAATCGGAGGGCCTGTTGTCCGGACCTCTGGCAGTCTCTATGGGGGTGCCACAGGGTTCAATTCTTGAGCCGACTCGTTTCTCTGTATACATCAATGATGTCGCTCTTGCTGCTGGTGATTCTCTGATCCACCTCTACGCAGACGACACCATTCTGTATACTTCTGGCCCTTCTTTGCACACTGTGTTAACAAACCTCCAGACGAGCTTCATTGGCATACAACTCTCCTTCCGTGGCCTCCAACTGCTCTTAAACGCTTGTAAAACCAAATGCATGCTCTTCAACCTATCGCTGCCCGCATCTGCCCGCCCGTCTAGCATCACTACTCTGGACGGTTCTGACTTAGAATATGTGGACAATTACAAATACCTAGGTGTCTGGTTAGACTGTAAACTCTCCTTCCAGACTCACATAAGCATCTCCAATCCCAAATTAAATCTAGAATCGGCTTCCTATTTCGCAACAAAGCATCCTTCACTCATGCTGCCAAACATACCCTCGTAAAACTGACTATCCTACTGATCCTTGACTTCGGCGATGCCATTTACAAAATAGCATCCAACACTCTGCTCAGCAAATTGGATGCAGTCTATCACAGTGCCATCCGTTTTGTCACCAAAGCCCCATATACTACCCACCACTGCGACCTGTATGCTCTCGTTGGCTGGCCCTCGCTTCATATTTGTCACCAAACCCACTGGCTCCAGGTCATCTATAAGTCTTTGCTAGGTAAAGCCCCACCTTATCTCAGCTCACTGGTCACCATAGCAGCACCCACCCGTAGCACGCGCTCCAGCAGGTATATTTCACTGGTCACCCCCAAAACCAACTCCTCTTTGGCCGCCTTTCCTTCCAGTTCTCTGCTGCCAATGACTGGAACGAATTGCAAAAATCACTCAAGCTGGAGACTCATATCTCCCTCACTAACTTTAAGCATCAGCTGTCAGAGCAGCTTACAGATCATTGCAGCTGTACATAGCCCATCTGTAAATAGCCCACCCAACTACCTCATCCCCATATTATTATTATTTTGCTCCTTTGCACCCCAGTATCTCTACTTGCACATTCATCTTCTGCACATCTATCACTCCAGTGTTTAATTGCTAAATTGTAGTTATTTCACCACCATGGCCTATTTATTGCCTTACCTCTCTAATCTTACTTCATTTGCACACACTGTATATAGTATTTTCTATTGTGTTATTGACTGTACGTTTGTTTATTCCATGTGTAACTCTGTGTTGTTGTTTGTGTCGCACTGCTTTGCTTTATCTTGGCCAGGTCGCAGTTGTAAATGAGAACTTGTTCTCAACTGGCCTACCTGGTTAAATAAAGATGAAATTAAAAAATATGTATACCCTATACCCCATATATACCCTTTACCCTCATATAAACCCTATACCCCATATTCATGATGGAATGTTAGAGAATCTGAGAAAGCTACTGTATATCTATATCAATGGGTTATCACGTGAAGTATACTGTGGAAATTCACCACTCCCAGCTACCAAGTAGGCTTTGGGTTAATTTAATTCCCAAACATTCCTTTACCAATTGTTTTTATTCCTGTGTAGTCATGTAGTCTTCACTAACATTAGATTGTAGGTGAGATCTCCTTATGCATGTTAGGCTGGACTGAGAACAGTGGAGACATGCAATATGTTTTTTAAGTCTACCGGGAGGAGGGGCCTTGCAGCACCCTAAGGGGCCATGCTAGCCCACAGTGAGGCCCCAGCAGGGCCACCTGTCTGGTAGGCAGGCATTATAGAGGCCCATCAACGTCATATGAAAGCAGATATCAGAGAACAGGTGTGTGTGTGTGTGTGTGTGTGTGTGTGTGTGTGTGTGTGTGTGTGTGTGTGTGTGTGTGTGTGTGTGTGTGTGTGTGTGTGTGCGTGTGCGTGTGCGTGTGCGTGTGTGTGTGTGTGTGTGTGTGTGTGTGAGAGAGAGCGAGAGAGACTGCGTGTGTGTGCGCCTGCATGTGTGTAGGAGAGGGACACAGACAGTGTCAGCAGCAGCTGATGCTAGACACTCCATCGAGAGTCCCTAAATAGTGGAGGGCAACGGTTGGGTTAGAGACAGTTGGTTTTGTTGCTACTGAGGCTTCTCAGCCCCTGTTAGTGTTGAAGCATAATTCAAATTCCCATTCAAAATCCCCTCACCCAAGGGCTCCTTCAAAATATATAAATGTCACACAAAACCAGTGCAGGACAATGTGCTTCATGCTAAAAAAGCAAGTAAAGGGGAATAAAAATGGCATACACCATTCACGTAATGTGTAACATAGTAATGTGTAAAGCAGGCCGCAGTAAGTACTGTCCTTAGGGAACCTGGCCTTTGACCCACTACAACTTAAAAAGAGGCCTCCCTCGCCCCAGCCTCCTTCTGCTGAGCACAGGATAATGGTTTTCCATGTAATCATTTACAAGAGGAACCGATACAGTGCATGAGCTTTGACTTCTGCTGTGGTTGGTATAGCTAGTTGCTACATCACCCCTGGGAGACAAATCACCAAGAGGTTAAAGGTTTAGTTTGGCCCTCTGTGACCTTCGCCCTCTGAGATTTCCTTTGGCCATATGTCTGGTATTCGTCCTTCCCAGTAACCAGGGTAAGTTCAACAACCAATAGCCAACAACAACATCATCAACAACCAGATCTCAAGATCCCTCTGCAACGCCCCACGCTGCTCTGCTTTATGTCCAGGCCAGGGCATGCCAGCCGGCCACAATAACCCCACCCAAGACTGGCCCAGTAAGCCAACAGCAGCTGCTGAGGAGAAGGAGGTGCAGGAGGAGGAGAGGTCCGGGGTAGTGCACACATGCTATGTAAAGAGGCCAGGGGACAGAGAGGCTGTCCGTTGCTTATCTAGGTTACAGTCAGGGGCGCAACTTTCACTGGGGACGTTTCCCCAGTTTTATCAATGGAATGTGATACAAAACGAGGCAACGGTGTGCTTTAGGACCATGCGGATGGCTCAGAGCGGTCGGATAGGCTGTTTTGAGTGTTTATCCGACTGGATTAAAAAAAATATATATACAGTACCAGTCAAAAGTTTGGACACAGCTTCTCATTCAAGGGTTTTTCTTTATTTTTACTGTTATCTACATTGTAGAATAATAGTGAAGACATAAAAACTATGAAATAACACATATGGAATCACGTATTAACCAAAAAAGTGTTAAACAAATCCAAATATATTTCATATTTGAGATTCTTCAAAGTAGCCACCATTTGCCTTGATGACAGCTTTGCACACTCTTGGCATTATCTCAACCAGCTTCATGAGGTAGTCTGCAATGCATTTCAATTAACAGGTGTTCCTTCTTAATGTGTTTTAGCCAATCAGTTGTGTTGTGACAAGGTAGGGATGGTGTAAGGAAGATAGCCCTATTTGATGAAATATATTATGTCCCCCCCACTTCTAAAACCAAAGTTGCACCCCTGGTTACAGTATTGGGGACTTTTCCCCCAGACAGCCTGAGATTCCTGGCTGGAACTGGAAGGACTTCAGTGGTGCGGTGGGGTTTGGCCAGCCAGAACAGTATGTGAGGCTTGGAGGACAGCTGCAGCTAGGAGCTACAGTGGAGTCAGAGACTGGGCAGGGCCAGAGAGGACAGGAAGGGACAGGGAGCCATAGGCTAGGAGGAGGCATGGCGTTATGTCACATACAACACATTCTGATACAATAGCCAATAAATATACAAGGGTTAAGCTTTACTTCCATGTTTGATGTACCTCCCATTATGTAAAATTACTAAAAAGGCACAAGTATTGATGCATACAGGTTGCTGCCAACACATAACAGAGTGAATATTGAAGTACTTGTGGCCAATGGAGATACAGTAAGTCCCAACACAGAAAGAGAGGAGCGTGTTCTATTTTTCTCATCATGCTGTGTGTTTGAGAACATGTTCATTCCTCCCTACAGCAGCCATCTTCTCTGGACCCCACTAAGCCAGGATTCAGGCCTGCTGTGGCTCCTAGGGACACAAAGATGCAAGAGACCCGCATGTAGAAGAAAAGCCTTCTTCTGAGTGCTGCAGATGTGTGTTATAAACCTCTACTATCTTTTGAAGTGCTGCCTGGTAGCCTGGGAAGGCCTCAGTTATAGCCTGAATCAGCTAGAGTCATTGGCTGCTTGATTGATCAAAGGAACACTCAACAGTGTTTTAATGCAGTTTCAAGAAACGCTGATTTATTTTAATTGTGACACAAAACAGATTGGCTGTGGTGTTTAGGGGGGAAGAGAGAGAGTGGCTTTTTAGTGTGCCTTGGCCCTTCTTCCTCTATGGATGTGCCAGATGTGAGGTAATTTATTTATTGGTGTCTCTAGCTCCGTTTATACCTGGTTCTAACATGCGTCCTTCGTCCTGATATTGTACGTTTCTACTTATAATATCTGATCACAATCTTACCCCAAAGCGTATTTTAATCGTCTACACCTGTCAAAATTTGTGGGCACAATCAGAATGTGGATAAGATCAGGACAAAGGACATGTTAGAACCAGGTGTAAACAGGGCTTCTGTTTCATTATGACATGTTCAACGCTTACTGGATTACTATGAATA
This sequence comes from Salvelinus alpinus, assembly GCF_045679555.1. Taxonomy (NCBI): domain Eukaryota; kingdom Metazoa; phylum Chordata; class Actinopteri; order Salmoniformes; family Salmonidae; genus Salvelinus; species Salvelinus alpinus. The sequence continues at coordinate 17,984,993 of NC_092091.1, read as the reverse complement.
TGTTCCTTATCCTAATATATAGTCATGTATTTATGTATACATCTCAATCTTCTTGAAATGTTCTTGTTACTGTTAATTTTTTTTGTATTCCACAATCAACTTTCTATCTGGGACAATAAAGTAACTACCATCATTACTACTACTACTCCTCCTACTACTACTACTATGACTACCACTACTATTACTATGACTACTACTACTATTACTATGACAACTATTACTACTACTATGCAGACTACTCCTACTACTACTACTATGACTACTACTACTATTACTATGACTACTACTACTATTACCATGACTACTACTATTACTACTATGACTACTACTACTATTACTATGACTACTACTATTACTACTATGACTACTACTACTATTACTATGACTACTACTACTACTACTATGACTACTACGACTATGACAACTATTGCTACTATAACTACTACTATTACTACGATGACTACTCCTCCTACTACCTACTACTATGACTACTACGACTATGACAACTATTACTACTATAACTACTACTACTACTACTATGACTACTACTGCCACTATGACCACTACTACTATGACTACTAAGACTAATACTACTGCTATGACTACTATTACTATGACTACTACTACTACTACTATGACTACTACAACTACTACTATGACTACTAAGACTACTATTACTGCTATGACTACTATTACTATGACTACTACAACTACTATGACTACTACTACTACTGCTATGACTACTACTACTATGACTACTAAGACTACTACTATGACTACTAAGACTACTACTATGACTACTAAGACTACTACTACTGCTATGACTACTATTACTACTACTACTGCTGCTGTGTAATAGCATTTGACTGATTTGACTGACAGGAATGATTGCCACATACACTTCTTCAGAATGTTGCTGCGTTTTGCATCATTGTGGTGAAGTGACGTCACACACCACCACACTCTGTCTCATCATCATGCCCAGTAAACGACAGACCAGCTAAGCATGTCAACTCTGATTACATTTAACCTCTGTCATATTTATCTTCAACAAACAGCTGTATTCAGCATAGTAATACACAGTGGTTGAACCTCTTATTGCTTCAGTAGTGTGGACATTTTTCAAAATGTGACCCTACACCCTCCACCCACTCCACCTACAACTGAACAAATAGTTCCTCTGACTACAACCTGTTGAAATATCTCTGCCCTGTATATGTACTGTAGAACAGCTGGTTGTATCAAGTGTGGTCCTCCTCTCTAGCAGTCATCTGCAGGTCTTCACCCCTGATGATATCCATGAGCTTGCCACTTCATTAGCTCTTAGCTCCCTCCAATCCCTGTCTGTCACAACTCTGTTGCCTATCTGCACTGCTCAGATGTTTGAGAGGCCCTCCTTTCCGGCCAACAGCATCTGAATGCATCTGTCAGACATTCCTGACGAGATTAGGCCAGGTACCACAGACAGACAGACATACTGGTCATGGGGTAGGAGGTATGTAGGAAAGGGACAGAGTGTGCCTAACTTGTTTTCGCCGTTCTATCTGAGAGTGAGCAGATTTGCGGCGATAACAGATAAAGGCTTTTTGATGAAGCGGCAGGTGCGCTCGTTTAATGAGCGTTATGACCTACCCATCGCTCCCACCAAGACCAAACATGCCACAGACACATCTGTACATCTACCATTTGATGCTATACAGCATCTCATTTCTACACAGCATACATCCCTGTCTGCATGCCCCTCTCTTTCTCTCGTTCTCCAATCACTCATTTCCAACAACGGATTTGTCATCATTGTGCTCTGTGTTTCAGAGAAAAGGGAACACACGCACGTGTTTGTAGGCGCTCTTCCTTCGTAGGAAATTGTGCCAGCAGATTGGGTTATGACGTTGCTTGTGGCCAGTTCAGGAAACATGGGGAGGAACCAGTGGTTTTATATTAAGTGCTGGGGTGGTTAACAGGAAAAGATAACCTGTTGCTGTTGATATAGCTAGGAAGTGTGATTCAGTCTGTCTAGCTTGGTACATATAACACTGAGAGAAAGAAATGTTCTCAATTTCTGATACACTGGATGTCTGCTATTTACCCAACTTCATAGTGGTCTTTGTGGTGGTCAAAGTGAATAAGAATAAAGTTTTAAAAAATATGTGTTGTTTTGTGTGTGAATTTAAAACATTTCAGGGAGATAGCAAAGCTGAAAGTTAGGACTTACAAATTGACTATATTCTTTGGCCTCCACAGTTGTGGGTGTATGAAAGGTGGCAGCCAGTTGACAGCAGTTCAGATACAATATATTTGGACCCATCAGGTATGGCTCATTGGATGACTGTCTTTGTCTAAACCTGAAACCTTGTTTGTCAAACCACAGATAATAACAATGTAATAACAGTGTAAGCTACTTTTATGTTGAACATTTCCAGTCCAGCCTTTGGTTGGGCCTCTGGAGAATAGCCAGGATCACCTGCAAGGTCAAACTTACCATTTAGATGGATAGAAATGTATTATACAGAAATTATACAATTCCAATTATACAATTTATTCCTGGTGAGCTTTATAAAAAACACAGGGGCTCCTGTTTTAAATTAACCAACCAATTAGTGTAATAAATGTTTGCCACCTTTAACCCCACGTTGAGCTTGACCAATATCCATGTCAATATGACTTAATGACACAAACCACCCCCAACGGTCCTCTCAGTGTGGTATTCTCAAACTGCAGACACCACTTCCTTTTCCCCCTTCATCCACTCCAGTGTTTCAGCCGGCAGGCCCTTTGTCTGAATGGGAGCCCCAGACACAACAGTGCCGAGCGCCCGCACCTCACAATGGCCCTCTGCACAAAGCCAAACACACAGGGACAATGGGCCCAGCTCTGAGTGGGGGGTAAACAGCAGAGCTAAGGTTACCCACCTGCACACTTCAGAATGAATCAGGAGCCCCCTAAGAGCTGCTGCAGGTGTCTTCCTGTTGCATCCTGCTTCCTGGTGCTCTAAGGCTGTAGTGGAGTGAGGCCTTCATGGTGCTCTAAGGCTGTAGTGGAGTGAGGCCTTCCTGGTGCTCTAAGGCTGTAGTGGAGTGAGGCCTTCATGGTGCTCTAAGGCTGTAGTGGAGTGAGGCCTTCATGGTGCTCTAAGGCTGTAGTGGAGTGAGGCCTTCATGGTGCTCTAAGGCTGTAGTGGAGTGAGGCCTTCATGGTGCTCTAAGGCTGTAGTGGAGTGAGGCCTTCATGGTGCTCTAAGGCTGTAGTGGAGTGAGGCCTTCATGGTGCTCTAAGGCTGTAGTGGAGTGAGGCCTTCATGGTGCTCTAAGGCTGTAGTGCGGTGAGGAGAGGAGGGAGGCCTTCATGGTGCTCTAAGGCTGTAGTGGGGTGAGGAGAGGAGGGAGCCCTTTACCAACTCAACACTAAATATTCTCTTTAAAAATACATCTTTGGTGTGTGTGTGTGTGTGCGCACTCACACGCAAGACAAGGCCTGAGTAATTCCAGACTAATGGATTGGATTGACCCCTTCACAAAGTCAAGATTATAAATTGCCTTGGGATTGATCTGATGAAATTTGGTGGTGAAAGTGTGCATCTTGACAAATGCATGAAAAATGATGCAATAGATAATTAGTCAGAGAAAGACAAAATATAATTCAGCAGTGAACATGTTTTTATGGCTCTGCTTTGGTGCTAATCTTTACAATGTAAAGATGAATTACCAAAAATAATAATAATAATTGCTGCTATAGAATTCCTTTATGTAGCTGACCGCTATTTGTGTAGGTGAATATGTTGGTAAAAAAAGCTTATAGTTGTACAAAATAGTAGGCCTATAAATTGTTGCAAACAACTCTCCAAATGAGGCTGGAATTGTATTTGATGTAGCCCAGTAAAACATGAGACAAAATATAATTATGGTGTAAAAATGTGAATAAATATACACCATTGTGCCTTAATGATAAAAACATGAGTAAACTCTTTTTAGTTTCAACTCATTAGCAAATATACTAAAACATAAGGCAAGTAAACAATCTACATCAAAATATTGTTTGCATAGCTTTGATCTATAAAGAAATCAATAAAATGACACTGTATATGATAGAGTTGTTTTATTAAAAAAGCTCATTACAGTATCAGGGATACATTTCTACATCCTTTTTTCTATAATTAATTCAAACTACAGTTAAAACATCTATATGCATGCAATTACAGTACTTGTTGGATGTAGGCTACACTAGCGTATTCTCTGTGACGAAATATAACTAAATTCATGCAGTGACTAACCTTATATAATTTCAACTGTGGACCTGTGGGGAGTGTTTTTTCACCCCTAGAAACATTGCAGTTCAAACCTTCCATAAGACAAATGTAACTGGCTGCAACAGTGGTGTGCTTTACTTAGCCATAACCGGATTGGAGGACCCAAACGTCAATCACCAGGCATTTTTCAAAATACTTTACGATTTCATCATATTGGGAGTGCCACTGCGCAGACGGCGGCATATTTGGTCAGCAGTGCTATAGTGGATTAACACAGGCTAAACTATTTTAAAATTGACAGATTTTGCAACCGTAGAAGCAATAACATCGTTTGTATTTACCGAACCCTATTACGTGCTACTTCAAGCTTGAAACATGCGTAATGTGCCAAATGGTACCGAATGCGCACGGGTTAGTTCCAGTTTGTCCGCGAGCCGAAGAGAATACAGTACACCACATTGATAAAAAAATGACATCAATTACTGAAATACTATATCTACTCCTAACTGCTGTGAAAAGCACTAGAACTACACAAATAACTGTTGAGTTAAATCTCTTCATGTCTTTATTCCAGGATGATAATGTATAAACTCCCAACCCAAAAGCAGTGGGTATGAAGAGAACCGAGGTATGACAATCTCAGCAATCTATTAAACTGAAATTTAAGGTCGTTTTGCCTGGAGTCCTGAGAGGCATTTTTACTTGTGATTCACTAGTGGGCTATATAGAAACATTATACCTCCTATGCGATTCCTCCCGCCCCATGAGAGCACATGCAGTTTCTCTGTGCAATTTATAGTATGAAACATCAAGTTATGAAGGACACGGATATGGATTATGTATTAGCGTAATCGAAATACATTAAAATCGTTATGCTGTATACTCGCTGAGAGAAAGAGAGTGTGACCGTGTGTAGGCTGAAGAGGTTCCTTTCAACAGTGCAAACATGACCAACAAATCAGAACGATTTATCTTCTGTTTTAATTGATTGCAACACATCTTAAATCACACATTGAAAAATGCACATCAAATATTTTAAATCAGGCTCAGGTTGCAACCTTTTTTGATAAAATAAAAACTACCAAAAATATGCTTACAAAAAAATATGTAAATGCCACTTTGGATAACCTTGATCAAAACCCCATTTTATTCTACATAAAAAAAGCTTGACATAAATAAGTTAGTATAATTTCTCAGTGTTTTTACAAAGTTATGTACACTTAATAGATTTACACGGGCAGAGTGACTACTTTGAGACAATTCTTAGCCTCTGAACAAAGGCTGATTGTAACTGGGCGAAATTAAAGTTATTTTAGAAGCTACATTTGCATGATCTGCACTAACAATGTCTGGGAGAAGGGGGAGATTAACAAATTAAATTATATTTCTGTATCAAACAGGAGTACAATGCCAAGGCAACCTGATGGTGAAAGCGTCGACACAGACGTATTGAAGCAACCATGTATTTGGTATTGTAGGACATTTCAAATATAAAAAGGCCTAATCGTTAAAAAAAATATTAAGAACCGTTAAACTGACAGACACGAGTATGTCAGGGAGAGGATGAAGTTGATTAATACTACCAGTACAGTTAACTGATACTTTATCCTTCAGCAAATTAGTACCCTACACCACTTCAGAAAAATAAATTAGCTACACTTCTTAAAAAAATGGTGAAGAGGAAGACTTGTAAAAAAACAAAATATTCCAGAATTTAAGTGACCGACGTAGGCCTACAGATTTAACAAAATACAATAAATATTGGCTGACTTCACATATTACTTTTTTAGTCATAACAGAAATGTATCATTATTTGAGGCATTGTTTTCGTGGGGTGGCTGAGAACCCACGTTGTGTGACACTTAAATGACCCAAAAAACAAGGCTACACATTATGTACCATCAATCTCTCCCTACATACAGATGACCTATGAGGATACTTTGATGAGGAACAATTATTTAATCCAATCATTTTTTAAATGGATCAGGATTTATAAACAGCATTTTGGAACCAAAACTACACGGCAATTCTTCAAGTCAAATTCATGCCTTTTACATAGTTTCCCCCCCCTCCCCAATCATAATATGTTTCATGTGCTACATATGAAAATAAATATATACACAGGTAGTAAAAAAAAAAAAAAAAAGCAAAAAAGGAAATAAAACCTAATTGCACACTGCTACATCGACTGCTTTTAGAGGCAGTAACTTTATGAGTGCCACAACTTTAGTGTTTATATTCAGTGCTTGCACAGCGTCCCCATCCTTAGGGAGAATTGATATGTTTCGTTTTCTTTGTAGTTCCTCTTCAAAATCACCGAACACTTGGGTTTCCATGACAAAAAGGGGAAATACATTTTCAGCTCTGCAGAGAGAAATAAAAACAAAGTTGTGAGACCAATGCTAATTTACACCAGTAAACATGACCACATACAAATGCATCAAAACCATTCCTGGCCACTTCTTTTTGCAGACAAACATAGATGTGGCAACATGTAATAGTTTTGACATGACAAAACAATGCTAAGAACAGGCTAATGCTAGTAATCTACTGAGGTCAAAGACACCTTACTGACTCATTCAAAGCAGCAGAACACTTTCATTTTCCAAATGATAAATTCTCTTCATAGCTACACACACACACTTCATTGCAAGTTAGCGTAAAAATGTAGGCCTATTCAAAAACGTGCATACTGTGCTTTCATTCACTAGAACAGCCAGATGTTTTGATAGGGGACTAGCGTGCATAGTGCACTGCTGAGGAGACCGGCCCCTTCTCCCTCTCACGAGGGCAGTGGTTGCTGACGTGTTACTATAGTGTTGTTCTGAGGACTTGTTTACAGTTTCGTCGGAAAATGAACCTCACCGTGCCAGTGGTTGTAGTAATGTCGCCTATATTTTGTGTAGCCTTTTGGACTTTAACCCTTTACTAGACCGCACTGAACGTCACAACGATATAGTTAAGCACACATTTCGAGCTTCAAAAAACGAATAGCTACTTAGTTGGCAATTGCGCATAGGTTACAAGGTGGGAAAATCACAACTGCTCAACACGTTATTTAAACGACACGTCTGAAATGCTTACAGGAAGACCAACGTGATGTGTTCAGCTTTACACACACTGCTTTATGTAGGCAATAAAAAAAATAATATTGGGTTATTTGGGAAAATAAGTCCACACCAGTATAACATATCTCACTAAAGCCAGACAAAAGTAGCAGATAACTATCTCACCCTTGTCATCTTCACGTTTGAGTCCTGGGACTGGCTTTCCTGGGTGTGCGTTCTACGGAATGCGTCAAGACTGGGCAAGGCGTAACTTCATTCGAACTACTGTGTGACCTTTTATTTTGGGACGAGGGGTCTGGAAGAGAAAGACAACTTTATTCAGAATATAGGTCAAAATGTTATTCTCGAAAATGAAGTATTGTGAATAGTCCACTCTACATTATTTAAATGAATAAGGCAATTTAGGCTGCTACATTTCCCTATCTATAGTGATTTGCCTATCAGGTCTTATCTTTACAACTTGACTAGCAGGTAGTCATAGACTACCGATATTGCTTACTGAAAACATTAATGAAAACGATTAGAATTGTTGTAACGCTTTTCTTTAGAATAACTAATAAGTGGGCCCATCTATTTGGTAACTAGGCCTACAGTCTGCTACAATTTGACGTCGAGCCTGGCTGATACAAATTACATAGCTGAATAGGCCAGCACGTCAAACAGTAGGCAGAAATTCAAAGTAGCCAGACTATGAATGATGTAAATTATAGATAATCATCAAAGGCGTAGGCCTACATTCATGGCAGGCTGGTCTTTTTCTCAGCCCGGTGCACTGCTCTTTACTCTCCATTTGGCTCTCTGACCTCTCGGTGTTGTCAGACTGCCGGGGAGTCACCACCACACAACTATGATTCCCATTTAGATCCATATTGTTATTCCCAGAGGGGCAAACGTCTTTCACTGATCGTTGCGTTCTGGTGTAGAAATTTGGAATTTCTTTACAATCCATTAATTCCCATTTGAATCTCCCGTTCGATAGAGGTGTGTGGCTTGAAAAATCGAAGTTCCACTTCGCTGAGGCTGCCGCTTCCATCTCTTGCAAATGTCCCTTTAAATCCCGCCTTAACTCTTCGCGATCCGGCGAGCCGAAAATGATTCTGCAGGCTGACGGTTTTGGGTGATCCGACAACCGAGCATCCGTCCTTTCCAACGTCGGGCTCCCATTTGAAAGTCGAACATCTGACATTTTCGGTGAATCAATTAACGTCCAAATAGAACACTTAAAAATTCGTATTTCCTCCTTTCTCACCGCGATCCAAAACAAGCGTAAAACGAATGATCAACACTTTTATGCCATGCATAGGTTTGGATAGAAACGGTAATTTCCAATATGGCAATGCGAGCTAAAGTAGTCAGATCATCAAAACAATGTGCAGTAACTGAAGCCACTCCTGTCAATTTATTCTCGTAGTAAGAGAGAAGAAATAACAGACAAACCTTTTCAGTACCCAATATGGCGATTGAGGGGAGGCTGACTGGGGAAAAAACTGATTGACACAGAGAGCTATTTAAAACGAAGAAGGTAATTCATTGGTTAAAAAAACGTAGGCCCGCCCAATTCTCTTAAGGCGATCATGCACGTTACAAAGGCTTTGCAACATTGTCACATTTCTATACATGTTACTTTGTAACGGCTATAGCCATAATCACTATAGGTATCTAACATTTTAGCTATGATGTAAATAAATAAAGGGCCATTATAAGGAAACTTAATGTATGCATTATTCATTTGTTTATGTTGACAAAATATTTTAATGTCAGTGGTCTCGATCTTCATGTCATAGTTTTTTAGCCCCAAAATAGAACAATAAATATACAGAGGGAAATCAAATTTTATTTGAGAATTATAATAGTTTTTCAATAAATGTGGAATTGTAATACCACCTTAATGATTTGAAACAATTGAAAATACACAAGCCAGTGTGAAGCATTTTGTCGTTTGGAGTAGGTTGTCATTGTTATGAATCTGTCAAGCATTCTAAAAAGCTAATAAAAGCTTAACATTTTTATTATTTTGCATGGTGGTGACCAGTTATTTCTCTCCATGATACAGATGCGAATATTGACTTATCTGAGCTCAGTCACCAGTGTACACCCCAGCAAAAGGAGGGATGGTAGTAGAGTAGTGGCAAGCATTTCTCATTGGGAAAACAATATTTTCTGCAGGATAACGCAATTAGACAATTTACAATTAATTATCAAACATCAATTAATAACTACTTAAATTATAACTCATTGGCCATTTGCAATAGAACAACTACAGTAAGAGTGAATCATTTTTTTTATTTCACCCATTTCTAAATGTGACAAACCTACACATCTTGTCCACCTGTTTTTAATTACCTATTGCTATTGCCCGTTTTAAAATGTCAAAATATTCATCTATTTTAGCTGTAAGATATTTTGCAATTTAAATGTAATTCCTGGATGTAACTAGGGTCTTATAAATCAAGCTTTGCTACAGGGTGTCTGAAGGAGCTTTAACTCAGTTCTCATTTAAAGGGAAGACTGCACTGACCCCTTGTTGTGAAATTAGGTACTAGGCAAATCGGTTATCTAATATCTAACGATCACAAAAATAAAACCGTTTACATACACAGTACGTAACATACAACTAACAAGACAAAAGCCTTTCACCAAATATATGTTATATATTACAGCATCATTGAATCCACACATTTATAGTGCACTAAATCCTCTCCTAGATATCAGCAGGGATATATTGAAATAATACAGGTCTATTTCCAATATCCAGCTCTCTTCACCTAAGCCTCCCAGCTTGCTGTCCTACCTCCAGTACACAAACAGTGCATAGAAGTGATGATATGGTCGCAGCTCCACTCACAGATTGAGCCACCTGATGATGTGGAAGTAATTCTTTCCCACTCTGAGGAGAGAGTCCATTGGCCAGGATGTGCTGGCCGGGGATGAGTACCTGTTCTGGGTTGTCTGTCTTACTGTGGTTGATCCATACAGCTCCTTCTGAAACCATGCGATACCTGCAGCACAACACAGAGACAACACATCACAGAAACAACATAAAGACATCACAACACATCACAGAGACAACACAACACCACACAGAGACATCACAGAGACATTCCAACTCAACACGAGACATCACAACACATCACAGAGACATCACAACACATCACAGAGACAACAACACAGAGACAACACAACACAGAGACAACACAGAGACAGCACAACACAACACAGAAAAACAGTTAACACATTTTGATACATTACGGACTTATTCAAAAATGTATTAAATTTAAAAAATCCTCAATCTACACACAATACCCTGTAATGACAAAGCGAAAACAGGTTTTTTGAAAATGTTACTAATTTATTCAAAATAATAAACCTAATTTATTTCACCTTTATTTAACTAGGCAAGTCAGTTAAGAACAAATTCTTATTTTCAATGATGGCCTAGGAACAGTGGGTTAACTGCCTTGTTCAGGGGCAGAACGACAGAGTTTTACCTTGTCAACTCGGGGATTAGATCTTGCAACCTTTCGGTTACTGGTCCAACACTCAGACCACTAGGCTGCCTGCCGCCCGAAATAATAATAATAAAAGTCTGACATAAGTATTCAGACCCTTTGCTATGAGACTCGAAATTGAGCTCAGGTGCATCCTGTTTCCATTGATCATCCTTGACATGTTTCTACAACTTGATTGGAGTCCACCTGTGATAAAGTCAATTGATTGGACATGATTTGGAAAGGCACACAACTGTCTATATAAAAGGTCCCACAGTTGACAGTTCAAAAACCAAGCCATGAGGTTGACGGAATTGTGCGAAGAGGTCCTAGACAGGATTGTGTCGAGGCACAGATCTGGAGAAGGGTACCAAAAACAATTCTGCAGCAAGAACACAGTGGCCTCCATCATTCTTAAATGGACGAAGTTTGTAACCACCAAGACTCTTCCTAGAGCTGGCTGCCTGGCCAAACTGAGCAATCAGGGGAGAAAGGCCTTGGTCAGGGAGGTGACCAAGAACCCGATGGTCACTCTGACAGAGCTAAAGAGTTTCTCTGTGGAGATGGGAGAACTTTCCAGAAGGACAACCATCTCTGCAGCACTCCACTAATCAGATATTTATGGTTGAGTGGCCAGACAGAAGCCATTCCTCAGTAAAAGGCACATGACAGCCCGCTTGGAGTTTGCCAAAAGGCACCTAAAGGACTCTCAGACCATGAGAAAAAAGATTGAACTCTTTGGCCTGAATGCTAAGTGTCACATCTGGAGGAAACCTGGCACCATCCCTACGGTGAAGCATGGTGGCAGCATCATGCTGTGGGGATGTTTTTCAGCGGGAGGGACTGGGAGACTAGTCAGGATTGAGGGAAAGATGAATGGGGGAAAGTCCAGACAGATCCTTGATGAAATCCTGCTCCAGAGCTCTCAGAACCTCAGATTGATGAGGGGGGGGGGAAAAACAATTTAATCCATTTTAGAATAAGGCTGTAATGTAACAAAATGTGGAAAAAGTGAAGGGGTCTGAATACTTTGCGAATGCACTGTATGTTTTAAAGTTAAGACAGATTTGAGAGAGAAGTAGAGGGAATGAGGCAATAAAAAGAGAAATTAGCAGAAAGGAGAAATAGAGAAAGTGTGAAAAAGCCAATGGGGTGGAAGTGGTGAAATAGAGTGAGTGACCATCCGTGTGAGGTAGTCATGTCAGGGATGATAAGGAACAGAGGAATATAAAGCCAGAGCCCTACACTTTGGGCCCCCGAGGGATGTCCTCTGCCCTGCGGCAGGCATCCAGTATTGTGGTCCCTGGCTCCAGCAGCAGCTCATGGAAGGGGGCATCTCTGAAGACCTCCTGCAGCTCAGCATCACGCATCTGCTCCAGGGCCTGAAGGTTACTGTGGTACCGGGCATTGGTGCACCTGGAGAGAAATACACACACACAGCATTACTAATTGTACCAGGCGACACCTCATTAATGACACCCAAATGACATATGCATAGTCTTTCTCTGACTAATTATCTATTGCATCATTTTCACGCATTTGTCAAGATGCACACTTTCACTACATAATTTCATCAGATCAATCCCAAGGCAATTTATAATCATGACTTTGTGAAGGGGTCAATTCAATCCATTAGTCTGAAGTTACTCAGGCCTTGTCTTGCGTGTGATCACACACACACACACACACACACACAGCACCTTTTGCCCTCATTGTCGTGGACCAGTTTGGTGACTTCGGCGGCGAGAGGTTTGTTTGCGGCCCGTTTGCCTGGCTCCTGTCTCTGCTGCTCCATCACCCGCTCCACCTCGGCCAGAGGTAGGAAGGTGAACAGCTTCAGATACCTGCAGGTAGCACAACAACCAACACTGACTCAGTCTCCAACATCACCATGGATAGGCTAAACTCAGGTACTAATATCAGGTCCCGTGTTCACAAAGTGTCTCATAGTAGGTTTGTCGCACACATTTACAAAGACAAGACGCACACAAATAACCCTTGTCTGTCACAAACGATGACAGGACGGTGTGTGGCAAGCAAAATGTGTTTTCCCGTGCATGCATGCTGACCGAAGTCTTGCAGTCTCTACCAACCGAGTCCTGTGTGGCTCAGTTGGTAGAGTACTGTGCTTGCAACGCCAGGATTGTGGGTTCGATTCCCACGTGGGACCAGTATTAAAGAGTACGAAAATGCATTCACTCTACTGTAAGTGGCTCTGGATAAGAGCGTCTGCTAAATGATGTGAAAGGGATAGAAATGTATTCAGCAGTGCTGGGCAATAAAGTCAGGTAAATAATACTTTCTGGGCTCTAAAGTCAGGTAAATAATACTTTCTGGGCTCTGAAGTCAGGTAAATAATACTTTCTGGGCTCTGAAGTCAGGTAAATAATACTTTCTGGGCTCTGAAGTCAGGTAAATAATACTTTCTGGGCTCTGAAGTCAGGTAAATAATACTTTCTGGGCTCTGAAGTCAGGTAAATAATACTTTCTGGGCTCTGAAGTCAGGTAAATAATACTTTCTGGGCTCTGAAGTCAGGTAAATAATACTTTCTGGGCAATAAAGTCAGGTAAATAATACTTTCTGGTCTCTGAAGTCAGGTAAATAATACTTTCTGGTCTCTGAAGTCAGGTAAATAATACTTTCTGGTCTCTGAAGTCAGGTAAATAATACTTTCTGGGCAATAAAGTCAGGTAAATAATACTTTCTGGGCAATAAAGTCAGGTAAATAATACTTTCTGGGCTCTGAAGTCAGGTAAATAATACTTTCTGGGCAATAAAGTCAGGTAAATAATACTTTCTGGGCAATAAAGTCAGGTAAATAATACTTTCTTGTGGATAATTTGTCACCAAATTCAACCCACTGAAGAACCAAACACACAGACAAACTGTTAGAGTGTAATGTAATTCCATTGAACAGTCTGGCTTGTTAAGGAAACTTTCCACTACTTAGTATCAGGCTGTACACCAGAAAATTATATCAGCCTAAGAGGTGTGCGGATCTAGTTGGCCTTTTAAATCATAGAGGGGGAGATCTGATCCTAGATCAGCGGCAGGTATCCTCGAGGTTAGAGCATTGGACCAGTAACAGAAAGGTCGCTGGTTCGAATACCGGAGCCGAAAAATCTAACGCTATGTCCTTAAGCAAAGCACTTAATCGTGCAGGGGATGACGACGCAATCTTTGCAGGAGGGAGGGAATCTGATTTCATTGGTTCTCAACTCGCGGAAAAGTAATTTAATTCAGGTTAAGTGGAGTTAGCCTGCCCCGGAGCAGGTTAGTTCTAAAGGATTTGTTGCCATAGAAATTTTGCTGGCTAAAAGGTGAGTCACTTTCGTATGACCGGATATCCCGAATTGTACTCAGAGTTGACCAAAGTTACCTCGCCAACTCCTCAAACCTAGGACACCCCTCTGTTTAGTTCTAAATAGAAGGCTCTGATAAGCAGGACCAGTTCCACTGGATTCTCCAGCAGGGTTTCCATGTCCACATGTTTCCCGCAAAATTTGCCTACTTTAAAAAAGATGTTGCGGGTCAAAATGTATTAGTTGCGTTTTTTGGAGCTACTTCGAAATTGCACCGCAGCTGCCATGGCATTTCTCTTAAAAAAACATGATTGATTTCACTGTGACCTGATGCTGCAGACTATCAGGCAGTGGAGCAGGCTGTTGCTGAGTGAGTGGTGGGGAGGGCTGGAAGGGTGTGAGTTGAGAGAGTGTTGCAGGCCACAGGCAGCTGAGTGAGTGGTGGGAAGGGCTGGAAGGGTGTGAGTTGAGAGAGTGTTGCAGGCCACAGGCAGCTGAGTGAGTGGTGGGGAGGGCTGGAAGGGTGTGAGTTGAGAGAGTGTTGCAGGCCACAGGCAGCTGAGTGAGTGGTGGGAAGGGCCGGAAGGGTGTGAGTTGAGAGAGTGTTGCAGGCCACAGGCAGCTGAGTGAGTGGTGGGAAGGGCTGGAAGGGTGTGAGTTGAGAGAGTGTTGCAGGCCACAGGCAGCTGAGTGAGTGGTGGGGAGGGCCGGAAGGGTGTGAGTTGAGAGTGTTGCAGGCCACAGGCAGCTGAGTGAGTGGTGGGGAGGGCCGGAAGGGTGTGAGTTGAGAGAGTGTTGCAGGCCACAGGCAGCTGAGTGAGTGGTGGGGAGGGCCGGAAGGGTGTGAGTTGAGAGAGTGTTGCAGGCCACAGGCAGCTGAGTGAGTGGTGGGAAGGGCTGGAAGGGTGTGAGTTGAGAGAGTGTTGCAGGCCACAGGCAGCTGAGTGAGTGGTGGGAAGGGCTGGAAGGGTGTGAGTTGAGAGAGTGTTGCAGGCCACAGGCAGCTGAGTGAGTGGTGGGGAAGGCCGGAAGGGTGTGAGTTGAGAGAGTGTTGCAGGCCACAGGCAGCTGAGTGAGTGGTGGGGAGGGCCGGAAGGGTGTGAGTTGAGAGAGTGTTGCAGGCCACAGGCAGCTGAGTGAGTGGTGGGGAGGCCTGGAAGGGTGTGAGTTGAGAGAGTGTTGCAGGCCACAGGCAGCTGAGTGAGTGGTGGGAAGGGCTGGAAGGGTGTGAGTTGAGAGAGTGTTGCAGGCCACAGGCAGCTGAGTGAGTGGTGGGGAGGGCTGGAAGGGTGTGAGTTGAGAGAGTGTTGCATGCCACAGGCAGCTGAGTGAGTGGTGGGAAGGGCTGGAAGGGTGTGAGTTGAGAGAGTGTTGCAGGCCACAGGCAGCTGAGTGAGTGGTGGGGAGGGCCGGAAGGGTGTGAGTTGAGAGAGTGTTGCAGGCCACAGGCAGCTGAGTGAGTGATGGGGAGGGCCGGAAGGGTGTGAGTTGAGAGTGTTGCAGGCCACAGGCAGCTGAGTGAGTGGTGGGGAGGGCCGGAAGGGTGTGAGTTGAGTGTTGCAGGCCACAGGCAGCTGAGTGAGTGAGAGGAGAGCAGCACCAGCACGCACACACAAGTAATGACAAGTGATGTGAGAACAACTAACAGCACTAGCTAGCTACATACTTCTCCCTCCCTATGAACATTTTTGGGGGGCTAGTTTAAGGCCTTGTGGGTGGGTTTTGAGTGGTGATTGTGCTGACATTCTAGGTCGTCATGGGCCGCCTGGCAACCCTGGTCTCCAGCCACCTACCATTCCACACTGCTGTCAGGCTGCCTGAGGAAGAACTGATAAAGGTCAAACGGAGATGTCTTGACCCTGTTCAGCCACACTGCCGTCTTCTCCAGTTTGTCCAACACAGAGCTGGCCACCAGTGGGAGGGTCAGCCCATACACCTCCTGTTCAGTCACCCTGTCGTGGAGAAATGGATTACAATGGACATCAAAGAGACCATCACTGGTCAGTTAATGTTGAGGCAAGTCTGTGCATGTTTATTATATTAATTTGTATTATTATTATAGGTTATTTATGGGCACGATGCATCACTTTAGTGTCTGATGCATCCTTTAGATGCTTGGCTACAATATCCGGAATCAATGTGATAATTGGTCAATATATTTGGAAATGTGTGTGTGTCCAATGAATGACGCAACATTACTTGTGTATGAACTTGTGCCCAGACATCTGGTTGCCCAGTTGTTCTGTCCCTCCAAGCTGGATCTTACAGCTGTGATTCTGGTTCAGGTGGTAGAAGTCATAGGCTTGAAACAGCTGGTAAGAGAACTCGTAAGGCTCATGCGTTCTGCACTCTTCAACCTGGACTGGTCACTGCATGCCTACTGAGCAGGGTCCCCATTCGGAAATGTCTGCCAGAAAAGCAACCATTCCAGTCTTTGTACAAAGTTAACTTGTTCAATACGGTTACAGTGCCAAACTTCTTAGAGTCGTTGTGGAAAGTTAGTTCATGGTTGGTAAGGATTCGCTGCACGCTCTCTCTCGCTCGTTTTCCCGCTTGGGTCTCCTACCAGTGCTGTTACACCACCGATTAGAGCGACGCCAGCGTGTCCTGCGCTTTGAAAACTCAGTAGCCCGATGATGGCGAGTAAATTACTCACATGAAGGCTGTCTGCCGTGGGGTCTGGTACCAAGACTGCAGTAGCTGAGGAAGTTGATCTTGGTCTGCTTTTTCAGGGAAACCATCCTTCTGAATGCCCCATTTATTTAGAGATACTATAAATATAAATCCTCCCTGGGCTGTTGCAGAGCGATGAAACCTGTATCTTAACGTTATCCGTGGGAGTGTGCTTATCGAAATAATACAAGAATCATGCCGAGATGTACAAGCAAAACGTCTTAATAGACGCCTCCATAACGGAAACTGTGCGACACACTGGACAGGAAGATGAAAGACGGGACTGATGTATGATGGTAAGAATATAGCGCCATCTAGCGTATTGTGTAAATTTACTATACCTTGCCTGTTCCTCCTGACCTGTGACCTTTTTCTTATCATTTGTGATTTTAATGTCACATCATCCTCTTATTATCCTTTTAGGTTGACGATTTAAAAAAATGTTTTGGTTACCTATTATGTGGATGAATCTCCCGAATTTACATCTGGTGTAACTTGGAAAGTGGGAATAATGATAAAATCCAAGGAAAGAAAAGTCATACCCTTACCTGCTTAGTACTGGATTCACTTTTTGGTGTTTATAATGATATAAAATGCATGCTGACAATGTAGCTGACCAATGTATATAGAGAGTGAGAACAATTTAATTTAATCCTGTGGTGCAGATCAGCAAGTGCAGGGTTTGATTACCGGGGCTAGGAGGGACTAAGCACCCCCATAACGAATCAGGGCCTGCCATAAGAATTGAAATATTCAAGTTATGAAACTACCAAGGCAATGTTACACAACGTACACTATACCG
The DNA here is from genome assembly GCF_045679555.1 of Salvelinus alpinus. Lineage (NCBI taxonomy): Eukaryota > Metazoa > Chordata > Actinopteri > Salmoniformes > Salmonidae > Salvelinus > Salvelinus alpinus. Next base: position 17,967,416 of record NC_092091.1, on the reverse strand, counting down.
TTGAAGTCGTAAGTTTACATACACTTTGGTTGGAGTCATTAAAACTTGTTTTTCAACCACTCCACAAATTTCTTGTTAACAAACTATTTTATTAAATTTTTTATTTAATCTTTACTTAACCAGATAGGCCAGTTGAGAACAAGTTCTCATTTACAACTGCGACCTGGCCAAGATAAAGCAAAGCAGTGCGACACAAACAACAACACAGAGTTACATATGGAATAAACAAATGTACAGTCAATAACACAATAGAAAAGTCTATATACAGTGTGTGCAAATGAAGTAAGATTAGGGAGGTAAGGCAATAAATAGGCCATAGTGGCGAAATAACTACAATTGAGCAATTAAACACTGGAGTGATAGATGTGCAGAAGATGAATGTGCAAGTAGAGATACTGGGGTGCAAAGGAGCAAAAAAACAAAAAAACAAAACAATATTGGGATGAGGTAGTTGGGTGGGCTATTTACAGATGGGCTATGTACAGGTGCAATGATCTGTAAGCTGCTCTGACAGCTGATGCTTAAAGTTAGTGAGGGAGATATGAGTCTCCAGCTTCAGTGATTTTTGCAATTCGTTCCCATCATTGGCAGCAGAGAACTGGAAGGAAAGGCGGCCAAAGGCGGAATTGGCTTTGGGGGTGACGAGTGAAATATACCTGCTGGAGCACGTGCTACGGGTGGGTGCTGCTATGGTGACCAGTGAGCTGAGATAAGGCGGGGCTTTACCTAGCAAAGACTTAAAGATGACCTGGAGCCAGTATTAAGCGAGTGCCAGCCAACGAGAGCATACAGGTCGCAGTGGTAGGTAGTATATGGGGCTTTGGTGACAAAATGGATGGCACTGTGATAGACTGCATCCAATTTGCTGAGTAGAGTGTTGGAGGCTATTTTGTAAATGACTTCGCCGAAGTCAAGGATCGGTAGGATAGTCAGTTTTACGAGGGTATGTTTGGCAGCATGAGTGAAGGATGCTTTGTTACGAAATAGGAAGCCGATTCTAGATTTAATTTGGGATTGGAGATGCTTAATGTGAGTCTGGAAGGAGAGTTTACAGTCTAACCAGACACCTAGGTATTTGTAATTGTCCATATATTCTAAGTCAGAACCGCCCAGAGTAGTGATGCTGGACGGGCGGGCAGGTGTGGGCAGCGATCGATTGAAGAGCATGCATTTAGTTTTACTTGCAGGAGTTGGAGGCCACGGAAGGAGAGTTGTGTGGCATTGAAGCTCAGCTGGAGGTTAGTTAACACAGTGTCCAAAGAAGGGCCAGAAGTATACAGAATGGTGTCGTCTGTGTAGAGGTGGATCAGAGAATCAAGAGCAGCAAGAGTGACATCATTGATGTATACAGAGAAAAGAGTCGGCCCAAGAGTTGAACCCTGTGGCACCCCCATAGAGACTGCCAGAGGTCCGGACAACAGGTCCTCCGATTTGACACACTGAACTCTGTCAGATAAGTAGTTAGTGAACCAGACGAGGCAGTCATTTGAGAAACAAAGGCTGTTGAGTCTGCCGATAAGAATGTGGTGGTTGACAGAGACGAAAGCCTTGGCCAGGTTGATGAATATGGCTGCACAGTATTGTCTTTTATCAATGGTGGTTGTGATATTGTTTAGGACCTTGAGCGTGGCTGAGGTGCACCCATGACCAGCTCGGAAACCAGATTGCATAGCGGAGAAGGTACGGTGTGATTCGAAATGGTCGGTGATCTGTTTGTTAACTTAGCTTTCGAAGACCTTAGAAAGGCAGGGTAGGATAGAAATAGGTCTGTAGCAGTTTGGGTCTACAGTGTCTCCCACTTTGAAGAGGGGGATGACCGCGGCTGCTTTCCAATCTTTGGGGATCTCAGACGATACGAAAGAGAGGTTGAACAGGCTAGTAATAGAGGTTGCAACAATTGCGGCGGATAACTATAGTTATCCAACAATTGCGGCGCAAAACTATAGTTTTGGCAAGTTGGTTAGGACATCTACTTTGTGCATGACACAAGTAATTTGTCCAACAATTGTTTACAGACAGATTATTTCACTTATAATTCACTGTATCACAATTCCAGTGGGTCAGAAGTTTACATACACTAAGTTGACTGTGCCTTTAAACAGCTTGGAAAATTCCAGAAAATGATGTCATGGCTTTAGAAGCTTTCTGATAGGCTAATTGACATCATTTGGGTCAATTGGAGGTGTACCTGTGGATGTATTTCAAGGCCTACCTTCAAATTCAGTGCCTCTTTGCTTGACATCATTTGATGACATTTGCTTGACATCACTAAATGACATAATTTGAGTCAAATCAAATCAAATCAAATTTTATTTGTCACGTGCGCCGAATACAACAGGTGTAGACCTTACAGTGAAATGCTTACTTACAGGCTCTAACCAATAGTGCAAAAAAGGTATTAGGTGAACAATAGGTAAGTAAAGAAATAAAACAACAGTAAAAAGACAGGCTACAAACAGTAGCGAGGCTATAAATGTAGCGAGGCTACATACAGACACCGGTTAGTCAGGCTGATTGAGGTAGTATGTACATGTATATATGGTTAAAGTGACTATGCATATATGATGAACAGAGAATAGCAGTAGCGTAAAAGAGGGGTTGGCGGGTGGTGGATGGGACACAATGCAGATAGCCCGGTTAGCCAATGTGCAGGAGCACTGGTTGGTTGGCCCAATTGAGATAGTATGTACATGAATGTATAGTTAATCATATGCACATATGATAAACAGAGAGTAGCAGAATTGCAGGTGTACCTGTGGATGTATTTCAAGGATGTATTTCAAGGCCTACCTTCAAACTCAGTGCCTCTTTGCTTGACATCATGGGAAAATCAAAAGAAATCAGCCAAGACCTCAGAAAATAAATGTAGACCTCCACAAGTCTGGTTCATCCTTGGGAGCAATTTCCAAACGCCTGATGGTACCACGTTCATCTGTAAAAACAATAGTACGCAAGTATAAACACCATGGGACCACGCAGCCGTCATACCGCTCAGGAAGGAGAAGCGTTCTGTCTCCTAGAGATTAACGTACTTTGGTGCGAAAAGTGCAAATCAATCCCAGAACAACAGCAAAGGACCTTGTGAAGATGCTGGAGGAAACGGGTACAAAAGCTTCTATATCCACAGTAAAACAAGTCCTATATTGACATAACCTGAAATGCCGCTCAGCAAGGAAGAAGCCACTGCTCCAAAACCTCCATAAAAAAGCCAGACTATGGTTTGCAATTGCACATGGGGAAAAAGATCGTAATTTTTGGTGGAATGTCCTCTGGTCTGATGAAACAAAAATAGAACTGTTTGGCCATAATGACCGTCGTTATGTTTGGAGGAAAATGGGGGAGGTTTGCAAGCCGAAGAACACCATCCCAACCGTGAAGTACGGGGGTGGCAGCATCATGTTGTGGGGGTGCTTTGCTGCAGGAGGGACTGGTGCACTTCACAAAATAGATGGTATCATGAGAAAGGAAAATTATGTGGATATATTGAAGCAACATCTCAAGATATCAGTCAGGGAGTTAAAGCTTGGTCGCAAATGGGTCTTCCAAATGGACAATGACCCCAAGCATACTTCCAAAGTTGTGGCAAAATGGCTTAAGGACAACAAAGTCAAGGTATTGGAGTGACCATCACAAAGCCCTGACCTCAATCCTATGGAAAATTTGTGGGCAGAACTGAAAAAGCGTGTGCGAGCAAGAGCAGGCCTACAAACCTGACTCAGTTACACCAGCTCTGTCAAGAGGAATGGGCCAAATTCACCCAACTTATTGTGGGAAGCTTGTGGAAGGCTAGCCGAAACGTTTGACCCAAGTTAAATGATTTAAAGGCAATCCTATCAAATACTAATTCAGTGTATGGAAACTTCTGACCCACAGGGAAAATTATAAAATAAATAAAAGCTGAAATAAATCATTCTCTCTACTATTATTCTGACATTTCACATTCTTAAAATAAAGTGGTGATCCTAACTGACATAAGACAGGGCATTTTTAACAGCTACAAATGTTGCAGAGAGGTGTATACAACCGAGCATACACTCATGCAATCTCGATAGACAAACGTTGGCAGTAGACTGGCCTTACTGAAGAGCTCAGTGACTTTCAACTTGGCACCGTCATAGGATTTCACCTTTCCAACAAGTCAGTTCATCAAATTTCTGCCCTGCTAGAGCTGCCCCAGTCAACTGTAAGTGGTGTTATTGTGATGTGGAAACAACTAGGAGCAACAACGGCTCAACTGCGAAGTGGTAGACCACTCAAGCTCACAGAACGGGACCGCCAAGTGTGAAAGTGCGTAAAAATCTTCTGAATGGTTTGATGAGCATGAAAACGATGTAAACCATATGTCATAGCCGTCTCAGTCACCAGATCTCAACCCAATTGAACACTTATGGGAGATTCTGGAGCGGCGCCTGAGTTTTACACCACCATCAAAAAAACGATTCCTTGTGGAAGAATGGTGTCGCATCCCTCCAATAGAGTTCAAGACACTTGTAGAATCTATGCCAAGATGCATTGAAGCTGTTCTGGTGGCCCAACGCCCTATTAAAAAGCTTTATGTTGGCGTTTCTGTTTCCTTTATTTTGTCAGTTACCAATATGCAGCCGTCTTTCATTCATTCAGCTCTCACCATCAATCAGATGGTATTATTTACTTGAAATAGATGGACAATATAACGTTGGATTTTTAAATAATTTTATTTGTCAATCTATTCAAAGTCAACTTGTTTGTTGTTTAAATTAATAGATAAACATTCATCAAACATGTACTTTATTGTTACCAAGCCACAGTATACATAAACAAAGCATCCAAAGACTGTCTCCAGTCTCTTTGCATGACACTAGCCATAAAAACACTGCATCAACTCTTTACTACAAAATACAAACCTTTTTCCTATATCTTCTGCACTCATCATTTCTGCAGAGTTGTATTTATTATTATTATTATCTGTGTGCTGTATGGCAGGGCACTATAAACTCACTTGAAAAATAAAAAAAGAAGAACAGTACCTCGCTATGTCCTGAGCTAGTATAAACTAAGGGACACAATATTTTCCCTGATACTTGTCAAAAGTCCCTTGTCAATTCAACACAAAACAATATAGATCCTTAAGGGTAGCAAACATCTTCAATTTACCAATCACATAACTTCTCCTCTGGGTTTTTGCTCTAGTGTTTGAACCCTTATATAATCTTGTTTGTATTTACACTATTGCAAGAGAGCGACCTCTCTAATGTGGAGGAATGTAATTCCAAACAGTCGTTATGTTCCACAGATTCAACAATGGTCTGTCTGCCTATCACAATTTTGAAACCTTCCCTAATTCTGTCATGACGCCATATCCTCTCTTTGTGTATCCCTGTACTGTGTAGTATCATATCCATACTAGTAGCTTCTGGCTGGGGACACAGAACTGTACAGAACTGTGTGCAGCTTTACTTTACTCTATTGTGTCTAGTGTTGTATGTCATAGGTTAAGGCACGGGTTGAGTGTAATCCCTAATGTGTTCTGTTCACCTTGTGATTCTAGAATCTAGTGGACTAAAGCAGCGTTGCATTCTGCAGAGGTCTGACAATCCAGAGCAATAGATATTGTAGAACTGCCATTTACAGGCAGCTTGAAATTCAGTCATCTAACATATGGCATGATTATAATTAAGTAAGTTAGAACACAGCAGCGAGTGAGGAGGGAAGCCAGTAAAACGCTTGATACAGCGGAAGCATGTTAATTAAGCAATAAGGCCAGAGGGGGTGTGGTATATGGCCAATATACCATGGCTAATGGATGTTCTTATGCGCAACGCGGAGTGCCTGGATACAGCCCTTAGCCGTGGTATATTGGCCATATACCACAAACCCCAGAGGTGCCTTATTGCTATTATAAACTGGTTACCAACGTAATTAGGGCAGTAAAAATACATGTTTTGTCATCATACCCGTGGTATATGGTCTGATATATCAGCCAATCAGCATTCAGGGCTCGAAACACCCAGTTTCTAATAAACAATATACTGCATCTTTACTGCATTTAGCTGTAATGAAATCACTGTTCATTGTGGACAAGTTATGAGTGCGTAATGTTCTATATACTGTACATGTATCAAAACAGAGAAGGGATATAGTAGGGCCACAAAAACAACAAACCGTTTGGCTTGAAGAACATAATGAGGCAGTTATGGAGCATTTATGTTCTGAATAGTGAAATTACGCCCCAATCATCCCCTTTATTACCTAATCTTCCACCTGAGACCATAGCATAGAAGGAAACCTGCAGTATTGATGTAGGATCTGTGCCATGATAGCTTATTACCAGTCTTAACGCTGATGATTTACTTATGCATGTTCAAGACAAATACTATATCCAGATCATGTTGTTGAGTGAAAATATAGTGTCAATAACCCATGAAAGGTTTTGTATTCAAGTCTTGATATTTGCTTTGAGTGCTTTTAGTATCCCTACAGCGAAGCACAGCACATAGAGAACATGTTAACTCTCTCTAGTGTGGGAATTAACCAAAGGAATGTCCCCATTGGGAATCACATCTATGGTTGTATCACCAGATACTTAGCTATTCTATTTACATTGCATTTTTCAACCTAATTATTCAACGAAACAATTTCTGATATACTCATATATATATATATGTACATATGTTTATATATATGTATATATATGCTTTAGTATAAAAATATGATCCAACTCAATTATAACATTGTCAAATTAGGTAGCGCTTAATCAAAAACATACCTACATTTCTATACCATTTAAAACATTGAAAAGTATTTACCAGACAAAAAGGAATACAAAACATACCCAATAATAGTTAGTATCTTGCATACCTCTGGTTATAGTTGGGGCAAGCAATCACATAATCACTGAATCTATGTACAAAGCATTAATACAACGTGGTGCAGAGAGTGAAGCTAGGTCCATTACACCCCAAAAAAAACATTGTTTTGTGGATTCATGAGAATTTGCTACGGTAAGCAAAGAACAAAATACATTCCCTCACAGAAAATACACACATGCACTGTATATCCTTTCCATCAGAAAAGCATGCACACATGAAGGATTATTTCATTCTGTCTTTGAAACATTCCCAACAGTTCTGTGAAGGATTGATGGCTGGTTTGATGAGGCAGTTTTAGTATTTCATCTCTACTAGATTAAAACAACCAGGTGTAAATAGTAGCAAAATACCCACTGAGAGAGAGAGAGAGAGAGAGAGAGAGAGAGAGAGAGAGAGAGAGAGAGAGAGAGAGAGAGAGAGAGAGAGAGAGAGAGAGAGAGAGAGAGAGAGAGAGAGAGAGAGAGAGAGAGAGAGAGAGAGAGAGAGAGAGAGAGAGAGAGAGAGAGAGAGAGAGAGAGAGAGAGAGAGAGAGAGAGAGAGAGAGAGAGAAAAATGAGATGAAGGGCACGGTATGTGAAAACCATCACTAAAAAGCACATAGTGAATTCGCGGTCGAAATATGACTGATGAGTAACTGACGTTTGAACAACGGAGACCTGTGGCAGCCAATAATGTGTCCCTCCAACTGAGGCTGTGGGTCTTTGCCCAAAAGAGCAAGGGACTAAAAACTCAGTGGGATATAGGGGGAGTACTTTCTGAAACGCTGTAGCCTCATTCATGATAACATTAGCAAATATGCAAATGTTAAATGAACAATTATAGCTAAAGTCGTTTTTTTCCCCCGGAGGAATCCAAATTTCTAAGACATGATAAGTTATAGCCTAAGCAGGAGCAAGAGCTTGAAAACACACAGGAGAGGTTTCCCAAAATGAATTAAGCAATATGTTATATTTACTTGTACTGTGAGTTGAATTTTGAGCCGCTGCAGCCACATCTGAGGGACAGTAACCTGGTACAGTGTGATGTATTAGGAAACTGAATATAGGAGAGACACACACACCGGCAGCGAGAGAGACAGACACTCATGAGGACCTCATTGACCATGCAATCCCATAACCTCACTGGGGGAGAACATCCAATCGCTGAAAAGCTGCCTTACTGTGAGACACAGTCACTCACATCTGAAGTCTGTATTCGGCATTGAATTCGCTTGGGTGTCTTTACTGCAAAATAGTTGTGCAACATTATAATTATTTTCTCTCACTCTGAAGTTCGTTACAAAATGACATAGTTATAAAGATACTGCTGGAGTGGTGATTCTGTCGATACGTCCTGCTGTTCATCACTCAAGGGCCTGATTAGGTCAGAGATGTGTGTACCGTATAGGAAAGGGATCCCCTCTAGCAGGGACTCTGGTGGCTATAGTCTGACTGAATCATATGCTGCATTTAGACAGGCAGCCCAATTCTGATCTTTTTCCCACTAATTGGTCTTTTGACCAGTCACATCAGATCTTTTCATATCAGATCTTTTTCAGAGCTGATCTGATTAGTCAAAAGACCAATTAGTGAAAAAAATATCAGAATTGGGCTGCCTGTCTAAACACAGCCACTGTTATCTAAACAAGCAATTGATTATTTGAGCCGTGTACTTCTTTCTGATGTTGGCCAAAGGTGTCTAAACCCAGCCCAATGCATGTTCTCTAGTTAGGACAAACACTGGAACAGGACACTCAATTCAGCTTCACATTGCCCGTCCACACAGGTAATATGGCCCTATAGGTTCCTGTGGGAGTAGTGGACCCCACTACAGGTGCCCAGAATATAGTCCTATTGTCCTGTCCGGTCCTGTCTGAAAGATGAGCAACCCTGCATCTGGGGGTCCAGTGGTTCAAACCTTTCATTGTGGGACTATTCAGAGAGACTGTTCACGCATGTGTCCCCAAAATGGAGGGCAACCTCCTTTCTAGACTCAGTACATGTCCCCAAAATGGAGGGTGAGGTGGGTGTGTGACCCAGCCCCCACCCTCCTCTCTGGGCTCAGTATCTCAGTACATGTCTCTGTAGATCTCTTGCAGCAGGGGGTGGAGCGACATGTCCTCTGTTTTCTTGATCTCCTGGACCAACTGAGCGTGCTCGGTGACCAGCTGCCGGAGGTCGGACAGTTTCTGCAGCAGCTTGGGGAAGAGGAAGGTGTCGTCTGGGTGGTTGGCCAGCAGGTGGAGCCGCAGCACCTGAACAATGTTCTCCTGCATGCGCTCAATGTGGCCAACGTTCACCAGGCCGGGACGGTCTGAGGGAGAGGAAAGAGGACAGCAAAATTAGAGAAAGAAGGTGGATTATGCCAATCCAAGAAGAGACATTATGATTGGCATAGAGCTGAAGAGCAAATCCATCAAGAAGATAAGTAATAACACTAGTAATTAACTACCAATTAGTGGTAACTACCAATTAGTGGTCATTAACCCCCAATCCCAGCCTCTACCTCTCTCTCTCTCTTACCTCCGCAGCAGATGATGGCGGCCACAAACAGGGCCAGGTCACTGTCATCCAGCTCCAGCCCGTTGAACTTCATGGCGAACTGGAACTTGGGTTCCATCATGTCACTGAAGGGCCTCCTCAGACTCTTGAGAAACTCCCTGGTGATAAAGCCCGATCCGTAGGCCACCAGGAGGCCGTCCTTGTTCATACATGAGGCCAGCAGGGCGAACAGCGCCTCGTACACTCCATACTTCAGCAGAGTCACCTGGTCGTTCAGGTCCAGGCTGGAGAAGCCGGGGACAGACTTGGCGAACTCAGTCAGCTCTGTGACCGTCTCCACGGAGGTGCACTGGCAGCAGTGGAAGATGCGTACCTCAGCCTCCTTCTCCAGCAGATGGCCCCCAGCCGGGCCCACCATCTTGGCAACGAGGGTCTGCTCTGCCAGCTGAAGGGTATCCATGTCGTGGATGACAAATGGCTGCAGGGGCATGAAGGGAGACAGGGTGGTGAGGAGACATACATTTTGTTTGAGCTAAAGCATGGATCTTCCACGCTCCGGATTGAATCTAGGCCATAGTCTGTAGTCATGTGTAATGAATGACAGCCCATTATGTAGCAATGTTGGTAGATAGGAATGGCCCTATTTCAAACACTTGCCCCTAAAATGACCCGGTGGAAAAGGTAGGTATTTGCAATATTACTACTACTAGAGTGAGGAACCATATGTTACAAAAACAGTCCTGCCTACATGTAGGGATAGATAGCCTATATAACATTTACTGACAGAAAGGAAATATGTTATTTCAGGAAGTTTAAATCCTTATTGTGACATATTCGGAGCCCTGTCCTTGACCCTAGAGTAAGTTAAGAACTCCTCCGTCTCAAAACCTAAAATGTATTTTATTGCCATTATGAATCTGGCGAGGTTAACTTGTTTCTACTGAAATATGTTTAGGGACAGGGCAAACAGGGTCTAGATTAGCTGTGATGTCCTACGCTGTAGCAAAACAAACAACAGGTAAATCTAATATACAGTAATCACGTGTGTACCCTTAGACACGGAGCCATGTCTTACAAAAACACTGCTGCCTGTGCTTCCTCAACAAGCACTGCAAAGACACCAACTCAACATGTTTCCAACAGGAAATACACAAGGACTGTGTTTACTTAAATAAACTCAACAGTTATCTAACTCTACTTTGCAACGGGTTAAAAAAGAACACGTTTGTTTTTAGAGTGTAAGGCTGCTAAACAACTGTCTCTGGGTCACTGTTTTGGTGGGGCTGTTTTGGAAGTAGGCTACACTACCAGAGATGCAGTGGGGAAAGTTCCCACAGACGCCAATCCAGCACCTGCTCCTGTATATCAAACCCAGAGCTCTGATACGTTAATGCTGCGCAAACGATAAACTACATGCTACACACAGTTTACTCAACTCACAATATGATACGCTCCCAAGATTTGACCGGCAATGCATGCCAAAATAGTATTGTTGATGGTGGCAACTGGGTGAAAGGCGGAGCCGCTTGATCAACAACAGAAAATGTGTTCAATCTGTGCATACTGTATGCAGAAGGCATACACTGTAAAAAGAATGAAAAAGTATTCAACGTATAATTGTGAGGCAAGAAGCTGCAATAGGATTGTGTTTGCTCAACATTTGGGAATATTGCTGAACCAATATACAGTTGAGTGAACAAACTTTAACACATTAGCTCCAATTCTTGCCCATTTGAAGTCCACTCAACTCACAGAATAATGCTGATTAAACAATTGATTACGTTTGCTTTTCTTTTACAGTGTACTGGAGTGTTTGGGTAAATTGAGACATTTTTTACATTCAGCATCACTCTGTCAAGGGAAATATAGTATTTTTTAATAAAATAGATATCTATATACACTGAGTGTACAAAAGATTTCCATGACAAAGCTATGATCCCTTATTGATGTAACTTGTTAAATCCACTTCAATCAGTGTAGATGAAGGGGAGGAGACAAGTTAAAGAAGGATTTTTAAGCCTTGAGAGAATTGAGACTTGGATTGTGTGTGTGCCATTCAGAAGATGAAAGGTCAAGACAAAATACTTAAGTGGCTTTGAACGGGGTATGGTAGTAGGTGCCAGGCACACCGGTTTGAGTGTGTCGAGAACTTCAACGCTCCTGGGTTGTTCACGCTCAACAGTTTCCTGTGTGTATCAAGAATGGTCCACCACCTGGACAACCAGCCAACTTGACACAACTGTGGGAAGCATCGAAGTCAACATGGGCCTGCATCCCTGTGGAACGCGTTCGACACCTTGTAGAGTCCATGCCCCAACGAATTGAGGCTGTTCTGAGGGCAAAAGGGGTGTAAAAAACAAACACTTTGTACTTTTTATTACACTTTTAACATAGGCCAGGCCCTGTTGTTACCTCATATCCCTGCAATAATGCCTTACATTACGCCTGGTAAGAAAACACTTTAATTTGCTTAACTTGCCATTGGCTACAACATTGTCAAAATTTTCTCCATGGCCATTGGCTCAACTTACCCCAAGGCTCAACTTACATTTACATTACATTTAAGTCATTTAGCAGACGCTCTTATCCAGAGCGACTTACAAATTGGTGCATTCACCTTATGATATCCAGTGGAACAACCACTTTACAATAGTGCATCTAACTCTTTTAAAGGGGGGGGGGGGGGGTTAGAAGGATTACTTTCTCCTATCCTAGGTATTCCTTAAAGAGGTGGGGTTTCAGGTGTCTCCGGAAGGTGGTGATTGACTCCGCTGACCTGGCGTCGTGAGGGAGTTTGTTCCACCATTGGGGTGCCAGAGCAGCGAACAGTTTTGACTGGGCTGAGCGGGAACTGTACTTCTTCAGAGGTAGGGAGGCGAGCAGGCCAGAGGTGGATGAACGCAGTGCCCTTGAGGCGTTCCCCAAAGCAAACCTTTTAACTATATTAGCTCACACAGCTACAGGGATAAACTTTCATGCTAGGTTTAGGACCTCATATTGAAGTTTATAAAGACCCCAACTGATGTATAGAACTATCTTAAAATGATCTACTTTGGTTTAGATCACCACCAACTGAATTTGGCTCTGCCCGGAGTATCCCTGAAGTACCCTTCATGTGCATTTTACCAATAGGTCTATGGTCTCATGAGTCTTCTCAAGTACACCCAGCTGATAGGCCAAGTACCCCCAGGGGTCCTAGTACCCCTGGTTGGGAACCACTGGTTTAGATACAAGCATCATCAAACCTCTAACACAATAAATTAATTTGACTTGGCGAAAATCAGTTTTTTGGACCTAACTTTCTTATCACTTTTTCAATGTGGTTTCTTCCTCCACAGACTCCATGAAATTATGACCTCTTCCTAAATATTTGGTCACATGATTAATTTTGTTTACAGTGCATTTGGACCCCTTCCCTTTTTCCAAATGTTGTTACATTACAGCCTTATTCTAAAATTGATTAAATAAATAATGTCCCTCATCAATCTACACACAATACCCCATAATGACAAAGCAGTTAAAACATTTTTTTTGAAAATGTATTAAAAATACAAAACAGAAATACCTTATTTACATAAGTATTCAGACCCTTTGCTATGAGACTCGAAATTGAGCTCAGGTGCATCCATGTTTCCATTGACCATCCTTGAGATGTTTCTACAACTTGATTGGAGTCCACCTGTGGTAAAATCAATTGATTGGACATGATTTGGAAAGGCACACACCTGTCTATATAAGGTCCCACAGTTGACAGTGCATGCCAGAGCAAAAACCAAGCCATGAGGTCTAAGGAAATGTCCTTAGAGCTCTGAGACAGATCTGGGGAAGGGTACCAAAACATTTCTGCAGCATTGAAGGTTCCCAAGAACACTGTGGCCTCTGTCATTCTTAAATGGAAGAAGTTTGGACCCACCAAGACTATTCCTAGAGCTAGCCACCCGCCAAACTGAGCATTCGGAGGAGAAGGGCCTTGGTCAGGGAGGTGACCAACAACCCGATGGTCACTCTGACAGAGCTCCAGAGTTCCTCTGTGGAGATGGGAGAACCTTCCAGAAGGACAACCATCTCTGCAGCACTCCACCAATCAGGCCTTTATGGTAGAGTGGCCAGATGGAAGCCACACACATGACATCCTGCTTGGAGTTTTGCAAAAGGCACCTAAAGAACTCCCAGACCATGAGAAACAAGATTCTCTGGTCTGATGAAACCAAGATTGAACTATTTGGCCTGAATGCCTAGCGTCACATCTGGAGGAAACCTGGCACCATCCCTACGGTGAAGCATGGTGGTAGCATCATCATGCTGTGGGTATGTTTTTCAGCAGCAGGGACTGGGAGACTAGTCAGTAGAGATCCTTGATGAAAATCTTCTCCAGAGCGCTCAGGACCTCAGACTGGGGCGAAGGTTCAACTTCCAACAGGACAATGACCGTCAACATACAGCCAAGACAACACAGGAGTCTCTAAATGTCTCTAAATGTCCTGAATAAATGGGTCTGAATACTTTATGAATGCACTGTATGGCTTCCTACAAACAAGGGTGGCTCAACTTACCCCTTGGGCTCAACTTAACCGACTCTCCCCTCAAGGCATTGCTAAAGGCTATGCTAAAGGCTATGCTAAAGCTAAACTGAGTGTCTATCCATTCAGTGTAGTTGGTCCACAGTTTCTGCTCACTGTTTACAACACTGTGATACCATGAGCTCATTGGGAAACCTGGAGAAGATCAAACCATGCTCTTAGCTGCTTGGACTGAATCACTTCTAACAACTGGACTAGACTATCATTAACTCTAGTAACTAGTAACTGGACTAGACTACTGAACTCTGAGTGGATACTCAAGGGATAATGCCAGAGAAGCCGGTGTTTGCAAGATATATTGGCACGCCTGCAAACAGTGGCAGCTCTGCTTCTAGCTCCTAAGCAACTTTGCTGTATTTTGTTTTTTTGGTGTGTTATTTCTTACATTATTAGCCCAGAACGTTTAAAAAAATATTACATACAGCCGGAAATAACTTTTGGGTATCAGAGTGGTGGTAACTCATCAGCATTACGGCCAGGAATACGACTTTCCTGAATTGGATCCTTTACTTGTATCCCCCAGGGCAATTGAACTTATCCCAGAGGCTGCTCCAAGACGTTGCCGGAAGAGAAGAGGTATTCGGAGTGGACTTCTAGTCCGACTCAGGAGGAGGGCACACCATCCACCGCTTCCGAGTGTATTACTCGCTAATGTTCAGTCTCTGGACAAGTAAGTCGACGAGATCAGGGCAAGTATCTCCTTCCAGAGAGACATAAGGGACTGTAACATACTCTGTTTCAGGGAATCATGGCTCTCTCGGGATATACTGTTCCCGTCCATGCAGACAGGAGTAAAGAACTTTCCAGGAAGAAGAATGGCTAACTACTCATGGTGTGATTGTGATAACATACAGAAACTGTACATTCCCCCTTAAGCCGATACCACAACAGCCCTCAAGGAACTACACTGGACTTTATGGAAACTGGAAACCACATATCTTGAGGCCGCATTTATTTTAGCTGGGATTTTAACCAAGAAAGGTGACCAGTGAGCTGAGATAAGATGGGGCTTTACCTAGCAAAGACTTATTGATGACCTGGAGTCAGTGGGTTTGGCGACGCATATGTAGTGAGGGCCAGCCAACGAGAGCATACAGGTCGCAGTGGTGGGTAGTATATGGGGCTTTGGTGACAAAACAGATGGCACTGTGATAGACTACATCCAGTTTGCCGGGTAGAGTGTTGGAGGCTATTTTGTAAATGACATCGCCGAAGTCAAGGATCGGTAGGATAGTCAGTTTTACGAGGGTATGTTTGGCAGCATGAGTGAAGGAGGCTTTGTTGTGAAATAGGAAGCCAATTCATATTACTCCAGTGCTAGCTTCCCTACACTGGCTTCCTGTTAAGGCAAGGACTGATTTCAAGGTTTTACTGTTAACCTACAAAGCGTTACATGGGCTTGCTCCTACCTACCTTTCCGAGTTGGTCCTGCCGTACATACCTACACGTACGCTATGGTCACAAGACGCAAGCCTCCTAATTGTCCCTAGAATTTCTAAGCAAACAGCTGGACGCAGGGCTTTCTCCTATAGATCTCAATTTTTATGGAATGGTCTGCCTACCCATGTGAGAGACGCAGACTCGGTCTCAACCTTTAAATCTTTACTGAAGACTTATCTCTTCAGTAGGTCATATGATGGAGTGTAGTCTGGCCCAGGAGTGTGAAGGTGAACGGAAAGGCACTGGAGCAACGAACCGCCCTTGCTGTCTCTGCCTGGCCGGTTCCCCTTTCTCCACTGGGATTCTCTGCCTCTAACCCTATTACAGGGGCTGAGTCACTGGCTTACTGGTGCTCTTTCATGCCGTCCCTAGGTGGGGTGCGTCACTTGAGTGGGTTGAGTCACTGATGTGATCTTCCTGTCTGGGTTGGCGCCCCCGCTTGGT
The DNA here is from genome assembly GCF_045679555.1 of Salvelinus alpinus. Lineage (NCBI taxonomy): Eukaryota > Metazoa > Chordata > Actinopteri > Salmoniformes > Salmonidae > Salvelinus > Salvelinus alpinus. The sequence continues at coordinate 17,951,624 of NC_092091.1, read as the reverse complement.
TTGTGCCGTGGCGGAGATCTTTGTGGGCTATACTCGGCCTTGTCTCAGGATTGTAAGTTGGTGGTTGAAGATATCCCTCTAGTGGTGCGGGGGCTGTGCTTTGGCAAAGTGGGTGGGGTTATATCCTTCCTGTTTGGCCCTGTCCGGGGGTATCATCGGATGGGGCCACAGTGTCTCCTGACCCCTCCTGTCTCAGCCTCCAGTATTTATGCTGCAGTAGTTTATGTGTCGGGGGGCTAGGGTCAGTCTGTTATATCTGGAGTACTTCTCCTGTCTTATCCGGTGTCCTGTGTGAATTCAAGTATGCTCTCTCTAATTCTCTCCTTCTCTCTTTCTTTCTCTCTCTCGGAGGACCTGAGCCCTAGGACCATGCGTCAGGACTACCGGGCATGATGACTCCTTGCTGTCCCCAGTCCACCTGGCCTTGCTGCTGTTCCAGTTTCAACTGTTCTGCCTGCGGCTATGGGACCCTGACCTGTCCACCGGACGTCCTACCTGTCCCAGACCTGCTGTTTTCAACTCTCTAGAGACCGCAGCAGCGGTAGAGATACTCTTAATGATCGGCTATGAAAAGCCAACTGACATTTACTCCTGAGGTGCTGACTTGCTACACCCTCGATAACTACTGTGATTATTATTATTTGACCATGCTGGTCATTTATGAACATTTGAACATCTTGGCCATGTTCTGTTATAATCTCCACCCGGCACAGCCAGAAGAGGACTGGCCACCCCTCATAGCCTGGTTCCTCTCTAGGTTTCTTCCTAGGTTTTGGCCTTTCTAGGGAGTTTTTCCTAGCCACCGTGCTTCTACACCTGCATTGCTTGCTGTTTGGGGTTTTAGGCTGGGTTGTACAGCACTTCGAGATATTAGCTGATGTACGAAGGGCTATATAAATAAATTTGATTTGATTTGATTCTAGATTTCATTTTGGATTGGAGAAGCTTAATGTCAGTCTGGAAGGAGAGTTTACAGTCTAACTAGACACCTAGGTATTTGTAGTTGTCCACATATTCCAAGTCAGAGCTGTCCAGTGTAATGATGCAAGTCGGATGGGACAGCAGCAATCGGTTGAAGAGCATTCACTTAGTTTTACTAGAATTTAAAAGCAGTTGAAGGCCACGGAAGGAGTGTTGTATGGCGTTGAAGCTCGTTTGGAGGTTTCTTAGCACAGTGTCCAAAGAAGGGTCAGATGTATACAGAATAGTGTCGTCTGCGTAGAGGTGGATCAGAGAATCACCAGCAGCAAGAGTAACATCATTGATATATACAGAGAAAAGAGTCGGCCCGAGAATTGAACCCTGTGGCACCCCCATAGAGACTGCCAGAGGTCCGGACAACAGGCCCTCCGATTTGACACACTGAACTCTGTCTGAGAAGTAGTTGGTGAACCAGGCAAGGCAGTCATTTGAAAGGCTATTTATTTTACCTTTATTTAACTAGGCAAGTCAGTTAAGAACAACTATTGAGTCTGCCGATAAGAATGTGATTGACAGAGTAGAAAGCCTTGGCCAGGTCGATGAATACGGCTGCACAGTACTGTCTTTTATCGATGATGGTTATGATATCGTTTAGGACCTTGAGCGTGGCTAAGGTGCACCCATGACCAGCTCGGAAACCAGATTGCATAGCGGAGAAGGTACGGTGGGATTCTAAATGGTCTGTGATCTGTTTGTTAACTTGGCTTTCGAAGATTTTAGAAAGGCAGGGCAGGATGGATTTAGGTCTATAACAGTTTGGGTCTAGAGTGTCTCCCCTTTGAAGAGGGGGATGGCAGAAGATACGAAAGAGAGGTTGAATAGACTAGTAACAGGGGTTGCAACAATTTTGGAGGATAATGTTAGAAAGAGAGGGTCCAGATTGTCTCGCCCAGGGTGCTTTGTAGGTATTCCTGATTTTGCAGCTCTTTCAGAATCATCAGCTGTCTGGATTTGGGTGAAGGAGAAGCAGGGGGGGTGGGGGGGGGCTTGGGCAAGTTGCTGCAGGTGGTGCTGAGATGTTGGCCGGGGTAGGGATAGCCAGGTGGTGAGCATGGCCAGCCCTAGAAAAATGCTTATTGAAACTATCGATTATCGTAGATTTATCGGTGGTGACAGTGTTTCCTATCCTCAGTGCAGTGGCAGCTGGGAGGAGGTGCTCTTATTCTCCATGGACTTTACAGTGTCCCAAAACTTTTTGGAATTAGGGCTATAGGATCCACATTTCTGTTTGAAAAAGCTAGTCTTAGCTTTCCTAACTGACTGAGTATATTGGTTCCTGACTTCCCTGAAAAGTTGCATATCGCGGGGGCTATTTGATGCTAATGCAGAATTCCACAGGATGTTTTTGTGCTGGTCAAGGGCAGTCAGGTCTGGGGTGAACCAAGGGCTATATCTGTTCTACATTTGAATGGGACATGCTTATTTAAGATGGTGAGGAAAGCACTTTTGAAGAGCAACCAGGCATCTTCTACTAACGGGATGAGGTCAACATCCTTCCAGGATACCCGGGCCAAGTCGATTAGAAAGGCCTGCTCGCTGTGTTTTAGGTTTTAGGAAGTGTTTTAAGGGAGTGTTTGACAGTGAGGAGGGGTGGTCGTTTAACCGCGGACCCATTACGCATGCAGGCAATGAGGCAGTGATCGCTGAGATCCTGGTTGAAGACAGCAGAGGGCAAGTTGATCAGGATGATATCTAAGAGGATGCCCATGGTTACGGATTTAGGGTTGTACCTGGCAGGTTGCTTGATAATTTGTGTGAGATTGAGGACATCTAGCTTAGATTGTAGGACGGACGGGGTGTTAAGCATGTCCCAATTTAGGTCACCTAACAGTACGAACTCTGAAGATAGATGGGGGAGATCAATTCACATATGGTGTCCAGGGCACAGCTGGGGGCTGAAGGGGGTCTATAACAAGCGGCAATGGTGAGAGACTTGTTTCTGGAAAGGTGGATTTTTAAAAGTAGAAGCTCGAATTGTTTGGGGACAGACCTGGATAGTATGACATAACTCTGTATGCTATCTCTGCAGTAGATTGCAACTCCGCCCCCTTTAGCAGTTCTATCTTGTCGGAAAATGTTATAGTTAGGGATGGGAATTTCAGGATTTTTGATGGCCTTCCTAAGCCAGGATTCAGACACGGCTAGGACATCCGGGTTGGCGTAGTGTGATAAAGCAGTGAATAAAACAAACTTAGGGAGGAGGCTTCTAATGTTAACATGCATGAAACTGAACCACTGAACAGAGGAACTACAGACTCACCACTGAACATAGGAACTACAGTAACAGTTTGGTCTGTGTTACATGTGGATGTGTGTTTCAACTGACCTGTGACCTCTGACCGCTTACTGACTGAACCCTTTCTGACATCTTCTTTATGACCCTTGCCACACCTACACCCATCGATGATGGAATTCACCAATTCACCAGAAACATAACCCTTATCCCACCCATATAGTCTACTCTTGGAGTCCACAGATCTAAGGGCATAATCTTTAAAGAAAGATGGAGGGAGTGGTTTCCAAACACTGTTAATAATGGTCCTTTATGAGTCAGGGTCATCTTCATAAAGTATATTCAGACAGATGTGTCCTAGAAATGTAATTCTGTCGTTGCATGATTCTTTGGCTCCTATCGGGTAGTTGTTGCCAGGTTATATTGACACATAAGAACTGTTTGATTGCACATTTCATCACATTTAAACTGGATCCAAATGCAGCCTACACACTCCAAAGGGAATCATTCAAAATATAATATTGGACCCTTCTGGTTGCACAAAAAAGACATGGTGTAATCATTAGGGTTGGAAGAAATAGTATGGCATTTCCAATATTTTAATTATTCCCTTTGGACAGTGAGTTTCAGTTTGGTCCAACATGCTCGCATGCATGCAAGCAAGCCCCGACCCCCCCCCCCCCCCCACACTTCCACACACTGCTCTTACTGGAGTGCTGGTCTTTCCGGTGAGGATGGTGCGGGCTTTGGCCTTGTTCATGTTGAAGTTTTTGAGGTAGGCCTCATAGATGTGCCTGGCCAGGGTCTTCTGGTCGGCCTGCTCGGGGTCCTCCACCTCCCTGTCCCCCGTCTGGATCTCTGCCTTCAGCTTCAGCTTCTCTGACTGGGGCATCCGACCAAAACGGATCGCTAAACAGAGAGCAGAGAGGAGATTGCACAGAGGAGAGGAAGAAAACACATTAGGTGCAGCATGGCAGTGAGGAATACGTGTCATTTTTATTTAATTAAACTGCAATGGACAAAGATGTATCTGTTTTGCTGAGACAGATATGCAGACGCATGCCAATTGTACGGTATATTGTTTATCAAATCAACATAAGAAAGATATGGAGGTTCAAGACAATTGAGTACTGTTTGCCAAATCATGAACACTGTTGTATTAAGTTTTCTAGATATCAAGACAGGTTATGGATCCCTGGAGACATGAGTTTAATGTCCTGTATGTTTCAGGAACAGTTGAGAGAATTGGGGGCAGGATGAGGGCTAGTTGAGGATTAATGTGTTAGCACGCTAAAGAAAAAGGGACAAATCAGGTAGCTAGTGTGTGTGTGTGTGTGTGTGTGTGTGTGTGTGTGTGTGTGTGTGTGTGTGTGACTCTGATCCTAAGTGTCTAGCTAATCAGATTACAGTTGCACTACCAATAACCCCATCCCTCTGACACACACACACACACACACACACACACACACACACACACACACACACACACACACACACACACACACACACACACACACACACACACAAACAACAGCAGGTGCACCTATTACATATATTTATGGTACTCTAAAGGGATACAGCTGGGCTCAGATTTCACTGGCTTCTATAGCACAAATGTGTTCTATTGTGATTAACCACACCACACACACACACATTCACTGACCGGTAAATTACAGTAAAACAAGCCGGTGTTCAGAATGGGGCCATATTAGATTACATTACTGTATAAGTGAATGGTTCCTCTAAACCTGGCAGATCCCTGGGAAGGATGGCAAACCTGGGTTCAAATACTATTCAACATAATTTCACATACTTCGCTTGGGCTCGATTGAGCTTACCTGGCAGACTAAAGCAAACGCTTAAAGTATTTGAAACATTTCAAATAGTAGTTGAACCCACGTCAAGAGGATGGGGATCCTGAGGCAGCAGCCAACTGTCATTAGAGAAAGAGGAAGTGAGAGATGCTCTGAGTGGGGCCCAGGAGACTCGGGATAAGAACATCAGACTAAGCGGAGGATGAGAGGATGAGTCTCTGACTCACTAAAGCAGAGCACAGGGACGGTGTGGGACAACAATCTGTCAGAACGTCTGTCAAACAAACAACAACCAACCCAATCTATGCTGCAGAAAGGCTTAAGGAGCAGGGAGGCATTTATAACGTCTCTTCTGGAGTGCTGTAGTCCTGCTGGCCATCAGGCAAACAAAAGTCTACCAAGGCAAGAGTGACTACCAGAATAAATTGCACACAGAACTCAGACTTTTGTGCAAATCTTCCATTGAAATCCATGCATGATTTATGCAAAAGGGGGAGAGCGAGAGAAAAGGGGGGGGTCTAAAGCCTCAGTGTATCAGGTTCTATATGTTCTATGACCCTCTCCCATGTCATTCTCCTGTATACTGTTACATTTAGGTAACATATGAAACACCCCTAAAATTTAAAAAAATATAAATAAATAAACATATGAAACACAATACACATGCACAGATAGAGGGACTGTATGTACAGATAGAGGGACTGTATGTACAGATAGATGACTGTATGTACAGATAGAGAACTGTATGTACAGATAGAGAACTGTATGCACAGATAGAGGCCTGTATGTACAGATAGAGGACTGTATGTACAGACAGAAGACTGTATGTACATATAGAGTACCTTATGTACAGATAGAGGACTGTATGTACAGATAGAGGACTGTATGTACAGACAGAAGACTGTATGTACATATAGAGTACCTTATGTACAGATAGAGGACTGTATGTACAGACAGAGGACTGTATGTACAGATAGAGGACTGTATGTACAGATAGAGGACTGTATGTACAGACAGAGGACTGTATGCACAGATAGAGGACTGTATGTACAGACAGAGGACTGTATGCACAGATAGAGGGGCTGTGCGTACAGATAGAGGACTGTATGTACAGACAGAGGACTGTATGTACAGATAGAGGACTGTATGTACAGACAGAGGACTGTATGCACAGATAGAGGGGCTGTGCGTACAGATAGAGGACTGTATGTACAGATAGAGGACTGTATCTAGAGATAGAGGACTGCATGTACATATATAGGAAGTACAGATAAGATAAGTGAACACCCACTTTATTGTTCCTGAGGGGAAACTTGTTTTGAACACACAAGTGCTGGTCCCACATAAACATTTTGAAATTAATACTAATATTGAGCATCAGTCCCAGACCTGGGTTCAGATACCATTTATGTTATTTCAATGACTTTAAAAGACATTTGGAAGTATTTATTTATTTTTTATTTGAAAAGACTAGTTGAATATTAGAATGTATTTGGAAATATACGTGGCAAGTATTTGAAAATACTGAAATACACTGACTCAAATACACTCTCATGCATTTAACCCATGTATTTGAAAATACTTTCAAATAGTAGGCTATTTATAGTGAATTATTAAAAAATACTTTCAAATAGTAGGCTATTTATAGTGAATTATTAAAAAATACTTTCAAATAGTAGGCTATTTATAATGAATTATTAAAAAATACTTTCAAATAGTTCCAATAGAAGCAGTTGATTTTGTGCTAGACATGCACAAAAAGGCTAAATAAAATGTAGACAAATCTCGACCCTGTATGTGACCGATGTAGAGACGCTTCTGCAGATCTTACGCATATGTTTTGATCAAGTGTTTTTGCCACATCTGTAACCAGTGTAGTTTTTGGAGTCAATGTATAATTGTGCCCTCTGGTGGCCCTTTTTGGTCTACCACCTACTGGCATAATGGTGTCCAGACCAGTGCAGGATGCACTTGCTTTCTCTACTATCATCTCCAAGAGACGTATAGTTCTTAAGTAGAAAAACGTCCACCGTCCATTGCACAGTCGACATTTAAACAATTTGATTCACTTTTTAAAACTAGAAAAAAATCTGTTATACTTTAAAAGGGAAAAATGATGTATTTCATTCCACCTGGGTACTCTTTATAGACCTTCTACTAGGGCCAGACCCTCCGTATGACTTGAAAATTGTCTGGCTTACTGATGCTGTTGCTATTTGTTGTTATTTATTTTTAAATATTTGATTTGCATCCATTATGTGTGGATGGCTTGGTCCGGTAACAACCTGTCACCATACCTGTCTGTATACCTCTGAGTTGTGATAGGTTCTATCAGTAGGGTTAGGTGGGGGCTGAGTTGTGATAGAACCTATTAGTAGGGTTAGGTGGGGGCTGAGTTGTGATAGAACCTATTAGTAGGGTCAGGTGGGGGCTGAGTTGTGATATAACCTATTAGTAGGGTTAGGTGGGGGCTGAGTTGTGATATAACTTATTAGTAGGGTTAGGTGGGGGCTGAGTTGTGATAGAACCTATTAGTAGGGTTAGGTGGGGGCTGAGTTGTGATATAACCTATTAGTAGGGTCAGGTGGGGGCTGAGTTGTGATATAACCTATTAGTAGGGTCAGGTGGGGGCTGAGTTGTGATATAACCTATTAGTAGGGTAAGGTGGGGGCTGAGTTGTGATATAACCTATCAGTAGGGTTAGGTGGGGGCTGAGTTGTGATATAACCTATTAGTAGGGTTAGGTGGGGGCTGAGTTGTGATAGAACCTATTAGTAGGGTAACGTGGGGGCTGAGTTGTGATATAACCTATTAGTAGGGTCAGGTGGGGGCTGAGTTGTGATATAACCTATTAGTAGGGTCAGGTGGGGGCTGAGTTGTGATAGAACCTATTAGTAGGGTTAGGTGGGGGCTGAGTTGTGATAGAACCTATTAGTAGGGTCAGGTGGGGGCTGAGTTGTGATAGAACCTATTAGTAGGGTTAGGTGGGGGCTGAGTTGTGATAGAACCTATCATTAGGGTCAGGTGGGGGCTGAGTTGTGATAGGTTCTATCAGTAGGGTTAGGTGGGGGCTGAGTTGTGATAGAACCTATTAGTAGGGTAAGGTGGGGGCTGAGTTGTGATAGGTTCTATCAGTAGGGTTAGGTGGGGGCTGAGTTGTGATAGGTTCTATCATTAGGGTTAGGTGGGGGCTGAGTTGTGATAGGTTCTCATTAGGGTTAGGTGGGGGCTGAGTTGTGATAGGTTCTCATTAGGGTTAGGTGGGGGCTGAGTTGTGATAGAACCTACCATTAGGGTTAGGTGGGGGCTGAGTTGTGATAGGTTCTATCATTAGGGTTAGGTGGGGGCTGAGTTGTGATAGGTTCTATCATTAGGGTTAGGTGGGGGCTGAGTTGTGATAGGTTCTCATTAGGGTTAGGTGGGGGCTGAGTTGTGATAGGTTCTATCATTAGGGTTAGGTGGGGGCTGAGTTGTGATAGGTTCTCATTAGGGTTAGGTGGGGGCTGAGTTGTGATAGGTTCTCATTAGGGTTAGGTGGGGGCTGAGTTGTGATAGGTTCTCATTAGGGTAAGGTGGGGGCTGAGTTGTGATTGAATCTATCATTAGGGTCAGGTGGGGGCTGAGTTGTGATAGGTTCTATCATTAGGGTTAGGTGGGGCTGAGTTGTGATAGAACCTACCATTAGGGTTAGGTGGGGGCTGAGTTGTGATAGGTTCTATCATTAGGGTAAGGTGGGGGCTGAGTTGTGATAGAACCTACCATTGGGGTTAGGTGGGGGCTGAGTTGTGATATAACCTATTAGTAGGGTTAGGTGGGGGCTGAGTTGTGATAGGTTCTATCATTAGGGTTAGGTGGGGGCTGAGTTGTGATAGGTTCTATCATTAGGGTTAGGTGGGGGCTGAGTTGTGATAGGTTCTACCATTAGGGTTAGGTGGGGGCTGAGTTGTGATAGGTTCTATCATTAGGGTTAGGTGGGGGCTGAGTTGTGATAGGTTCTCATTAGGGTTAGGTGGGGGCTGAGTTGTGATAGGTTCTCATTAGGGTAAGGTGGGGGCTGAGTTGTGATTGAATCTATCATTAGGGTCAGGTGGGGGCTGAGTTGTGATAGGTTCTATCATTAGGGTTAGGTGGGGCTGAGTTGTGATAGAACCTACCATTAGGGTTAGGTGGGGGCTGAGTTGTGATAGGTTCTCATTAGGGTTAGGTGGGGGCTGAGTTGTGATAGCTTCTATCATTAGGGTTAGGTGGGGGCCGGGGGAGAGACAATGTGACCCCTTTGGGTTCCCATTGCCAGGAGTTGTGAAGCATTTCCCTCCAACAATATATATACAGTGCCTTCGGAAAGTATTCAGACCCCTTGACTTTTTCCACATTGTTACGTTACAGCCTTATTCTAAAATGTATTCAATTGTTTTTTCCCCTCATTAATCTACACATAATGACAAAGCAAAAACAGGTTTTTAGAAATGTTTGCTATTTATTCAAAATAAAAAACAGAAATAACAAATTCACATACAGTACCAGTCAAAAGTTTGGACACACCTACTCATTCCAGGGTTTTTCTTTATTTTCTACATTTGTAGAATAATAGTGACAACATCAAAACTATGACAATGACCCAAAACAGCTCCAGGCCGTGTAAGGGCTTTTTGACAAAGAAGGAGCGTGATGGTGCTGCATCAGATGACCTGGCCTCCACAATCACCTGACCTCAACCCAATTGAAATGGTTTGGGATGAGTTGGACCGCAGAGTGAAGGAAAAGAAGGTTGTTCTTCTGGAAGGTTCTTCCATCTCCACAGAGGAACTCTAGAGCTCTCTCAGAGTGACCATCGGGTTCTTGGTCACCTCCCTGACCAAGGCTCTTCACCCCCGATTGCTCAGTTTGGCCGGGCGGCCAGCTTTAGTAAGAGTCTTGGTGGTTCCAAACTTCTTCCATTTAAGAATGATGGAGGCCACTGTGTTCTTGGGGACCTTCAATGCTGCTGAAAGTTTTGTGGGAACTCCTTCAAGACTGTTGGAAAAGCATTCCAGGTGAAGCTGGTTGAGAGATTGCCAAGAGTGTGCAAAGCTTTCATCAAGCCAAAGGGTGGCTACTTTGAAGAATCTAAAATATGTTTAACACTTTTTTGGTTACTACATGATTCCATATGTGTTATTTCATAGTTTTGATGTCTTCACTATTATTCCACAATGTAGAAAATAGTAAAAATAAAGAAAAACCCTTAGTAGATGTGTCCAAACTTTTGACTGGTACTGTATATAAAATAAGTAGTTGATTCGGGCCACATTATTTGAAAATACTCAAATACACAGAAAATAGGCATCCTCTCCAGCATGATAGTGTTCAGTTCAGCGGTATCACAACCTGAATTGTGTCCATGAGTTTACTGCCACCAGTCCCCAGGTCGGTCGGTCGGTCGGTCGGTCGGTCGGTCGGTCGGTCGGTCGGTCGGTCGGTCGGTCGGTCGGTCGGTCTGCCTGTCTGTCTGTCTGTCTGTCTGTCTGTCTGTCTGTCTGTCTGTCTGTCTGTCTGTCTGTCTGTCTGTCTGTCTGTGTCTGTCCGTCCGTCTGTCTGTTCGTCCGTCCGTCAACTCTGACCATCTACTACAGTGACCTTGCTAAGCCCCTCTTCACATCACTCCACACCAGGCACAAAGTCACCCCTTAATTCTATTTCAGTCGATTGTAAACGGCAGGACATGGACCTGATGGTCAGAATGCCATGTTGTATGTTGACACAAAACACACAGGTAAACATCATCCATCAAATAGGGCCAAAGACTTCAAATCAAATTGTAATGGTCACGTAAACAGTTTAGCAGATTATATAGCGGGTGCAGTGAAATGCTTTGACCTCATTATCCTAAATCAAGGTTATTGTTCATAGATTAACTATATAAAGGAAAGATCATTATATTTATATTGCTAATAGTTAATAGTCTGTCTGTCTGTCTGTCTGTCTGTCTGTCTGTCTGTCTGTCTGTCTGTCTGTCTGTCTGTCTGTCTGTCTGTCTGTCTGTCTGTCTGTCTGTCTGTCTGTCTGTCTGTCTGTATGAGAGTGATTGTCTGTGATTTTTGTCTGGACAGTGGACCCTGTTTTTAGTAAGGTTCCACAAGTAATGTATCCTATTGAAAGAGCCCCTGCTCTACACTGCACATCTCACTATCAGTCTAAATGACCCACTAGGTCAGTTCAGTGATCAGTGGGCAGCCCTGGTCACGTGACCTGTAGGAGACACTGCTTGTCTCTGTTCACACCTAAAGGGTGACAGGGTTCAGGCAATGCAATACAGCCCCACCTTACCGTTCTACTGACCTTCACAATTACACACCACCATGCAGAGAGACTGCATAGAGTCTTGATAGAGACCGTGTAGAGACTGCGTAGAGACCGCACAGAGACCGCACAGAGGCCGCGCAGAGGCCGCCAGAGACAGCGTAGAGACTGCGTAGAGACTGCGCAGAGACCGCACAGAGACAGCGTAGAGACTGCGTAGAGACTGCGCAGAGACCGCACAGAGACAGCGTAGAGACCGTGTAGAGACAGCGTAGAGACTGCGTAGAGACTGCGTAGAGACCGCACAGAGACAGCGTAGAGACCGTGTAGAGACAGCGTAGAGACTGCATAGAGACAGCGTAGAGACTGCGTAGAGACAGCGTAGAGACTGCGTAGAGACTGCGCAGAGACTGCATAGAGACAGCGTAGAGACTGCGTAGAGACTGCGCAGAGACCGCATAGAGACAGCGTAGAGACCGTGTAGAGACAGCGTAGAGACAGCGTAGAGACCGTGTATAGACCGCGTAGAGACAGCGTAGAGACCGTGTAGAGACAGCGTGGAGACCGTGTAGAGACCGCGTAGAGACCGCGTAGAGACAGCGTAGAGACAGCGTAGAGACCGCGTAGAGACCGCGTAGAGACAGCGTAGAGACCGCGTAGAGACCGCATAGAGACCGCGTAGAGACAGCGTAGAGACCGCGCAGAGGCCGCCAGAGACAGTGTAGAGACCGTGTAGAGACCGCGTAGAGACCGCGTAGAGACAGCGTAGAGACCGTGTAGAGACCGCGTAGAGACCGCATAGAGACAGCGTAGAGACCGTGTAGAGACCGTGTAGAGACCGCGTAGAGAACACGTAGAGACCGCGTAGAGACCGCGTAGAGACAGCGTAGAGACAGCGTAGAGACCGCGTAGAGACCGCGTAGAGACCGTGTAGAGACCGCGTAGAGACCGCGTAGAGACAGCGTAGAGACCGTGTAGAGACCGCGTAGAGACCGCGTAGAGACAGCGTAGAGACCGCGTAGAGACAGCGTAGAGACAGCGTAGAGACCGTGTAGAGACAGCGTAGAGACAGCGTAGAGACCGTGTAGAGACCGCGTAGAGACAGCGTAGAGACAGCGTAGAGACCGTGTAGAGACCGCGTAGCGACTGCGCAGAGACCGCGCAGAGGCCGCCAGAGACAGTAGAGACCGCGCAGAGACCGGATAGAGACCACATAGAGACAGGGAGACTTATGCATCGTTTTCTTCTAGATAAAGCAAAATATGAAATGGTGCAAATGTTTACATGGGTTTATGAATGAATGCTATAGGATTCACAGCTGTCACTCATTCATCTTGAAAAGCAACCGTACACCATAATGGGGTTTTGAATGGCGTACAGTACGTGTGAGTGCGCGCGTGTGTGTGCGTGCGTGTTATTGTATGTGTGAGCGTGCACGCTCCTTCCTGTTCCTACAAGAGTGTGGTTTTGAATGGCGTACATGTGTGTGTGCACATGTCCACGTGCAAATGTGTGTGTGTGCTCCTCTCTGGTTGCTACTGGCAGGTTGTGCTGTAAGCAGTAAGCAGTACTCAGGGCTCTGGCTTTGTCTGTGTTCCTCACCATTGTGGGACATGCCCACAGACAGGCACTTCTGGAAGCGGCAGTATTGGCACTTGTTCCGGTTCTTCTTCAGGATCTTACATCGGCGTTCACACTTATCATATTCCAGCTTGAGGCGGATGGTCCGCCGAAAGAAACCCTGCAGGGAGAGAAACAGGAGAGAGATAAATGTTCAGGTCGAGACCCAATAGACTGCACTCATGATAAAACTCACCCTCGACTCAGTAGGGGAACTCAACCACATACAGTATTGTGACTTGGTAAAAGAAAACAATTGCCATTTTATAGCTGGTATATTTATATCTCTCAACCTCGGCGCAAACTTGAATCATCTAAGACTCTCTCAACCTAAGTGAACTATCAGCAAAGCAAAGGCAGTATCCTGACCTACAACATGCCACTAGGAAACCCCATTTTCCTCCAATCAGCCAACAGACACTTTCTCCGTAGAAAAAGTGAAATACAGAGAATGGACCCAATGACTGGAGCATGACACTATCAGCCTGGACATACATGCTTATCACCTTCCAAATGGGATTTCACTAGTGTTACACAACTCTGACAAACAGCAGTGTCTGGTTATGGGCAGCTTTAGACGTACTGTCCTGAGTGGTTTAGGGCTTGGACTGGGGTTGGGAGGGGGGGTAGTGAATTGCTTAAGAGGAACATTTAGCCAGCCCCATCCCAAGATGTTGATTTCATAATTCTTGTGAAAGATCTCCTTAATGTGTCCCTACACATGACATGCATTAACGCTTGCAAGGACACGCCACACGCACGCAAGTACGCACATACACCCCTCAAGGGTGACGTGAGGGCAGAATGCTTGTCAGACACAACGGCCTCCTGCCAGGCCTGTCTGTTGCTCATGTCTCTGTTTCTGCCTCTTGTCTCTTTCACAGTCTCATGTCTCAGTCTCTGTCTCTGTTTCTGCCTCTTGTCTCTTTCACAATCTCATGTCTCAGTCTCTGTCTCTGTTTCTGTCTGTGCCTCATGTCTCTGTCTCTTTCTCTATGCAGGGGTCACTCTCAGATGACCAGACAGCTGAGGAGCCGGGCGCTTGTAGAACACATAGCTGGAGTTTTACTCTGGGACAGCTATGACCAGTTTTACTCTGGGACAGCTATGACCAGTTTTACTCTGGGACAGCTATGACCAGTTTTACTCTGGGACAGCTATGACCAGTTTTACTCTGAGACAGCTATGACCAGTTTTACTCTGAGACAGCTATGACCAGTTTTACTCTGGGACAGCTATGACCAGTTTTACTCTGAGACAGCTATGACCAGTTTTACTCTGAGACAGCTATGACCAGTTTTACTCTGAGACAGCTATGACCAGTTTTACTCTGGGACAGCTATGACCAGTTTTACTCTGAGACAGCTATGACCAGTTTTACTCTGAGACAGCTATGACCAGTTTTACTCTGAGACAGCTATGACCAGTTTTACTCTGAGACAGCTATGACCAGTTTTACTCTGGGACAGCTATGACCAGTTTTACTCTGGGACAGCTATGACCAGTTTTACTCTGAGACAGCTATGACCAGTTTTACTCTGGGACAGCTATGACCAGTTTTACTCTGGGACAGCTATGACCAGTTTTACTCTGGGACAGCTATGACCAGTTTTACTCTGAGACAGCTATGACCAGTTTTACTCTGAGACAGCTATGACCAGTTTTACTCTGGGACAGCTATGACCAGTTTTACTCTGGGACAGCTATGACCAGTTTTACTCTGAGACAGCTATGACCAGTTTTACTCTGAGACAGCTATGACCAGTTTTTCTCTGAGACAGCTATGACCAGTTTTACTCTGGGACAGCTATGACCAGTTTTACTCTGAGACAGCTATGACCAGTTTTACTCTGGGACAGCTATGACCAGTTTTACTCTGGGACAGCTATGACCAGTTTTACTCTGAGACAGCTATGACCAGTTTTACTCTGAGACAGCTATGACCAGTTTTACTCTGGGACAGCTATGACCAGTTTTACTCTGGGACAGCTATGACCAGTTTTACTCTGAGACAGCTATGACCAGTTTTACTCTGAGACAGCTATGACCAGTTTTACTCTGGGACAGCTATGACCAGTTTTACTCTGAGACAGCTATGACCAGTTTTACTCTGAGACAGCTATGACCAGTTTTACTCTGGGACAGCTATGACCAGTTTTACTCTGGGACAGCTATGACCAGTTTTACTCTGAGACAGCTATGACCAGTTTTACTCTGGGACAGCTATGACCAGTTTTACTCTGAGACAGCTATGACCAGTTTTACTCTGAGACAGCTATGACCAGTTTTACTCTGAGACAGCTATGACCAGTTTTACTCTGGGACAGCTATGACCAGTTTTACTCTGG
Source organism: Salvelinus alpinus (assembly GCF_045679555.1). Lineage (NCBI taxonomy): Eukaryota > Metazoa > Chordata > Actinopteri > Salmoniformes > Salmonidae > Salvelinus > Salvelinus alpinus. The sequence goes on along the minus strand of NC_092091.1, from coordinate 17,936,349 downwards.
GACAGCTATGACCAGTTTTACTCTGAGACAGCTATGACCAGTTTTACTCTGGGACAGCTATGACCAGTTTTACTCTGGGACAGCTATGACCAGTTTTACTCTGGGACAGCTATGACCAGTTTTACTCTGAGACAGCTATGACCAGTTTTACTCTGAGACAGCTATGACCAGTTTTACTCTGGGACAGCTATGACCAGTTTTACTCTGGGACAGCTATGACCAGTTTTACTCTGAGACAGCTATGACCAGTTTTACTCTGAGACAGCTATGACCAGTTTTACTCTGAGACAGCTATGACCAGTTTTACTCTGGGACAGCTATGACCAGTTTTACTCTGAGACAGCTATGACCAGTTTTACTCTGGGACAGCTATGACCAGTTTTACTCAGGGACAGCTATGACCAGTTTTACTCTGAGACAGCTATGACCAGTTTTACTCTGAGACAGCTATGACCAGTTTTACTCTGGGACAGCTATGACCAGTTTTACTCTGGGACAGCTATGACCAGTTTTACTCTGAGACAGCTATGACCAGTTTTACTCTGAGACAGCTATGACCAGTTTTACTCTGGGACAGCTATGACCAGTTTTACTCTGAGACAGCTATGACCAGTTTTACTCTGAGACAGCTATGACCAGTTTTACTCTGGGACAGCTACGACCAGTTTTACTCTGGGACAGCTATGACCAGTTTTACTCTGAGACAGCTATGACCAGTTTTACTCTGGGACAGCTATGACCAGTTTTACTCTGAGACAGCTATGACCAGTTTTACTCTGAGACAGCTATGACCAGTTTTACTCTGAGACAGCTATGACCAGTTTTACTCTGAGACAGCTATGACCAGTTTTACTCTGGGACAGCTATGACCAGTTTTACTCTGAGACAGCTATGACCAGTTTTACTCTGGGACAGCTATGACCAGTTTTACTCTGGGACAGCTATGACCAGTTTTACTCTGAGACAGCTATGACCAGTTTATCTCTGGGACAGCTATGACCAGTTTTACTCTGAGACAGCTATGACCAGTTTTACTCTGAGACAGCTATGACCAGTTTTACTCTGAGACAGCTATGACCAGTTTTACTCTGAGACAGCTATGACCAGTTTTACTCTGAGACAGCTATGACCAGTTTTACTCTGGGACAGCTATGACCAGTTTTACTCTGGGACAGCTATGACCAGTTTTACTCTGGGACAGCTATGACCAGTTTTACTCTGGGACAGCTATGACCAGTTTTACTCTGAGACAGCTATGACCAGTTTTACTCTGAGACAGCTATGACCAGTTTTACTCTGAGACAGCTATGACCAGTTTTACTCTGAGACAGCTATGACCAGTTTTACTCTGGGACAGCTATGACCAGTTTTACTCTGGGACAGCTATGACCAGTTTTACTCTGGGACAGCTATGACCAGTTTTACTCTGGGACAGCTATGACCAGTTTTACTCTGGGACAGCTATGACCAGTTTTACTCTGAGACAGCTATGACCAGTTTTACTCTGAGACAGCTATGACCAGTTTTACTCTGGGACAGCTATGACCAGTTTTACTCTGGGACAGCTATGACCAGTTTTACTCTGAGACAGCTATGACCAGTTTTACTCTGAGACAGCTATGACCAGTTTTACTCTGGGACAGCTATGACCAGTTTTACTCTGGGACAGCTATGACCAGTTTTACTCTGAGACAGCTATGACCAGTTTTACTCTGGGACAGCTATGACCAGTTTTACCCTGGGACAGCTATGACCAGTTTTACTCTGGGACAGCTATGACCAGTTTTACTCTGAGACAGCTATGACCAGTTTTACTCTGAGACAGCTATGACCAGTTTTACTCTGAGACAGCTATGACCAGTTTTACTCTGAGACAGCTATGACCAGTTTTACTCTGAGACAGCTATGACCAGTTTTACTCTGGGACAGCTATGACCAGTTTTACTCTGAGACAGCTATTACCAGTTTTACTCTGAGACAGCTATGACCAGTTTTACTCTGGGACAGCTATGACCAGTTTTACTCTGAGACAGCTATGACCAGTTTTACTCTGGGACAGCTATGACCAGTTTTACTCTGAGACAGCTATGACCAGTTTTACTCTGGGGCAGCTATGACCAGTTTTACTCTGGGACAGCTATGACCAGTTTTACTCTGAGACAGCTATGACCAGTTTTACTCTGAGACAGCTATGACCAGTTTTACTCTGAGACAGCTATGACCAGTTTTACTCTGGGACAGCTATGACCAGTTTTACTCTGAGAAAGCTATGACCAGTTTTACTCTGGGACAGCTATGACCAGTTTTACTCTGGGACAGCTATGACCAGTTTTACTCTGAGACAGCTATGACCAGTTTTACTCTGGGACAGCTATGACCAGTTTTACTCTGAGACAGCTATGACCAGTTTTACTCTGGGACAGCTATGACCAGTTTTACTCTGAGACAGCTATGACCAGTTTTACTCTGAGACAGCTATGACCAGTTTTACTCTGGGACAGCTATGACCAGTTTTACTCTGAGACAGCTATGACCAGTTTTACTCTGAGACAGCTATGACCAGTTTTACTCTGGGACAGCTATGACCAGTTTTACTCTTAGACAGCTATGACCAGTTTTACTCTGAGACAGCTATGACCAGGAGGGAAGGGTAGGTGGGTAAGGTAAGGTAGGGTAGGGTAGGGGAGAGTAGGGAAGGGTAGGGTAGGGTAGGGTAGGGTAGGGGAGGGGAGGGGAGTGGAGGGTAGGGTTGGGTAGGGTAAGGGGGTAGGGAAGGGTAGGGTGGGGAAGGGTAGGGAATGGTAGAGGAGGGTAGGGGAGGGAAGGGGAGGGGAGGGTAGGGTTGGGTAGGGTAAGGGGGTAGGGAAGGGTAGGGTGGGGAAGGGTTGGGAATGGTAGAGGAGGGTAGGGGAGGGAAGGGAAGGGGAGGGGTGGGTAAAGAAGGGTAGGGGAGGGAAGGGGAGTGGAGGGGTGGGTAGAGAAGGGGAGGGGAGGGAAGGGGAGGGGTGGGTAGAGAAGGGTAGGGTAGGGTAGCGGAGGAGAGGGCAGGGCAGGGCAGGGTAGAGTAGGGTAGAGTAGGGCAGGGCAGGGCAGGGCAGGGTAGGGCAGGGCAGGGCAGGGCAGGGTAGAGTAGGGCAGGGCAGGGCAGGGCAGGGCAGGGCAGGGTAGAGTAGGGCAGGGCAGGGTAGAGTAGGGCAGGGCAGGGTAGAGTAGAGTAGGGCAGGGCAGGGTAGAGTAGGGCAGGGCAGGGTAGAGTAGGGCATGGCAGGGCAGGGCAGGGCAGGGTAGGGTAGGGTAGTGTAGGGCAGGGCAGGGTAGAGTAGGGCAGGGTAGAGTAGGGCAGGGCAGGGTAGAGTAGGGCAGGGTAGAGTAGGGCAGGGCAGGGTAGAGTAGGGCAGGGCAGGGTAGAGTAGGGCAGGGCAGGGTAGAGTAGGGCAGGGCAGGGTAGAGTAGGGCAGGGCAGGGCAGGGCAGGGCAGGGTAGAGTAGGGCAGGGCAGGGCAGGGTAGGGCAGGGCAGGGCAGGGTAGGGCAGGGCAGGGTAGAGTAGGGCAGGGTAGAGTAGGGCAGGGCAGGGCAGGGTAGAGTAGGGCAGGGTAGAGTAGGGCAGGGCAGGGCAGGGTAGGGTAGAGTAGGGCAGGGCAGGGCAGGGTAGGGTAGAGTAGGGCAGGGCAGGGCAGGGCAGGGTAGGGTAGGGCAGGGTAGAGTAGGGCAGGGCAGGGTAGAGTAGGGCAGGGCAGGGTAGAGTAGGGCAGGGCAGGGCAGGGTAGAGTAGGGCAGGGCAGGGCAAGGCAGGGTAGAGTAGGGCAGGGGAGGGCAGGGCAGGGTAGAGTAGGGCAGGGTAGAGTAGGGCAGGGCAGGGTAGAGTAGGGCAGGGCAGGGCAGGGCAGGGTAGAGTAGGGCAGGGCAGGGCAGGGTAGGGCAGGGCAGGGTAGAGTAGGGCAGGGCAGGGTAGAGTAGGGCAGGGCAGGGTAGAGTAGGGCAGGGCAGGGTAGAGTAGGGCAGGGTAGAGTAGGGTAGGGCAGGGCAGGGCAGGGCAGGGCAGGGTAGGGTAGAGTAGGGCAGGGCAGGGTAGGGTAGAGTAGGGCAGGGCAGGGCAGGGCAGGGCAGGGTAGGGCAGGGCAGGGTAGAGTAGGGCAGGGCAGGGCAGGGTAGAGTAGGGCAGGGCAGGGTAGAGTAGGGCAGGGCAGGGCAGGGCAGGGTAGAGTAGGGCAGGGCAGGGCAAGGCAGGGTAGAGTAGAGTAGGGCAGGGCAGGGCAGGGCAGGGCAGGGCAGGGCAGGGTAGAGTAGGGCAGGGCAGGGCAGGGCAGGGCAGGGCAGGGCAGGGCAGGGCAGGGCAGGGAACACTGCGGCCCACTCTGCTCTGCTATCGCCTGCCATCTGGAACTCAGTGTAACAGTGTGTTGACATGAGGGGGAGGAGCACCGCCAACTTCGCCAAGTGACATCCATACTCAGACAAAGTCCTGGCACAGGGATAGATGGGCTGGCCATGGGTCCAGAAGACATCGCCCACGCGTTCAGAGTGAAAGAGTATGTAGGAAGTGTAGTGGATGACAAACCAATTATATTTGCCTGGCTTTCACAGCAGGGTGAGAATGGACTCTTCTCCTTAGGGCCTAGGCATGCAGTCACAGAAGTAATACAGCAGCAATGGAATCAGCACCATTACCAGTTCCTTTTGGGTCACAGCTAAAGACTGGGTTATGTTTTTTTTGGAAAACTACATTATCTTACAGTCACGTGTGATCTAGTGGCTTTCCAGTGGCACATTAAGATCTGCTCGGTCCTCCAGTGACTTGTGACAAAACACATTAGCTTTGGGTTGCTCTTCAACAGGCTCATAAACAATTAACCAAGAGAGCACCCACACTGTGATGGAGGGCACATTCTTGTGTCCTGTTTGTGTGTTCAGTCATTATCGTTAGACTGTTGTCTGAAGGTTGGTCCAGTGAGTCTCACTCTGACTAGGTGTGTGCGTATGTATGGTTATGTATGCGTATTTTAATGTTTGTTTGTGCATGCGCTTGTGTGCTCCGTATACGTGGACGTGTGTGATGGCTGGTCCATCTCACCTTGCAGCCCTCACAGGCGTGAACTCCGTAGTGGTATCCGGAGGCGCGGTCGGCACACACCCGACACCCCAGGTTGAGGGAGGTGGAGGAGAACTCTTCCTGCCCTGCAGCCGCCCCATACACTCCCGACGATGGGCTGGAGGCTGGGGTCAGAGCATCTGTAGAACACACACACACACACACAGAGTACACATTCATGAACACACCTATGCATGCACAGACAACACACACACACATTGATAAACTCATTGCACAGAAAACAGACACCCACTCATAACTATTGTGAAACAATAAACAAATGAACCTTTTAACTGTGAAGGCTCTTTGCTCTAGCTGGCAGATGAGTACTGTACCAGTGGAAAGTCACTGGATTCTCAGGCCTTTGGCCCGACACAGAGAAGGAACACATGTAGTATGTGTTCCATTACATCTCTATTAATACGTACAGACCGCCATGCACACCACTGAGAGTGGGTCAGCAACACTTTTAAATTCAGGGGATGAGTCGAATATTGGCCCAAGATACACACACTGTGTCTATTTTAATACCTGAATACGAAACACACCAAACACACACCAAAGACACACCAAACACACAGCATTTCATGAATGGTGCCAAACAGAGCAGCACTAAGTCAGCCCACATGAGTTGGGTGAGAGGAGCCAAAACAGGCTTAGAAATATTAAGGCCTTGGACCAACTGCACGTGTCCCACAGACCACACTCTACAGCCTACACTGTAGACAGGAAAATAATATGATATCACAGATACTCAGTGTCTGCTTCTCCCTCTTCCTCCCTCACTCACCACTCCATCAACAACCATAAACAGCCAACACTTCTCCATGACTTTTCCATGACATCATCAATGCTATTTTCCATGATGCTCCCCCCTCCACTCCCCTTCCCCTAAAACCTCTTCCTCCTCTTCCATTTTGCCAATACACCATCCCCTCTTTTCCTCTAGATTTAAATTCTAACACCCGTCACTCTTTCAATGCCTGTTGCATACTAACTACTATGTAGTAACATATTTGCTAACACATCCAGGTGGTTTCTATTGGACACAAACAAGTTAATGTTTACACAAATATAGTGTGTCTGTGTCCAAAATGGCATCCTATTCCCTATATAGACTAGGGCCCTGGTCAAAAGCAGTGCACTCTATAGGTAATACAGTGCCATTTGGTACACCGATTGTGAGTTGAGGAATGTTTGTGGATTGAGGAAGTCTTCTGTGGAAGTGTGGGGACGAGAAGAGTGGCCTTGGGGTGTAATGTAGGTCAGACAGACAATCTGTTGGAGGGGGGGGGGGGTGTAACATAACAGTTAACCCCTCTGCCAAAAGCATCTCTGTCACCCTGGGTAAGGTCAGAGGTTAAACAAGCCGAGTGTCCTCTCTGAACCCTCTGAGTCAGGGTGAATTAGCGATGAGCTATGTGAGGAGGGCTCCTGAATGATCAGGAAACACATGGTCAAACAATAACAACATAGCGATACTACTGCACTGTTGGAGCTAGGAACACAAGCATTTTGCTACACTCGCAATAACATCTGCTAAATATGTGTGTGTGACCAATACATTTTGATTTGATTTGATTTAGAGCTGGCTTACGACAGGATTACTACACCGTAGACTACTCATTCTTACTTTTAGGAAAACTAAGAAACTATTAGACAGGCCCACTAGGAAAAAACCTGTCCCTAAGTATAAGGCACTTGAAGTCTCAATGTTTCTATAAGGGAAGTCTCAATGTTTCTGTAAGGGAAGTCTCAACGTTTCTGTAAGGGAAGTCTCAACGTTTCTATAAGGGAAGTCTCAACGTTTCTATAAGGGAAGTCTCAACGTTTCTATAAGGGAAGTCTCAACGTTTCTGTAAGGGAAGTCTCAACGAAGTCTCAACGTTTCTATAAGGGAAGTCTCAACGTTTCTATAAGGGAAGTCTCAAAGTTTCTGTAAGGGAAGTCTCAACGAAGTCTCAACGTTTCTATAAGGGAAGTCTCAATGTTTCTGTAAGGGAAATCTCAACATTCCTATAAGGGAAGTCTCAATGTTTCTGTAAGGGAAGTCTCAACGTTTCTATAAGGGAAGTCTCAACGTTTCTATAAGGGAAGTCTCAACGTTTCTATGAGGGAAGTCTCAACGTTTCTGTAAAGGAAGTCTCAACGCTTCTATAAGGGAAGAGAAGTTAAAGGGAAGGCATAGCGTGTGAGACAGCAGTAGCCAATAAACCAAGCACAACACACTACCATCACACTACTATCACACTACTATCACACTACCATCACACTACTATCACACTACCATCACACTACTATCACACTACTTCGAACCATTGAAGGTATGGCTCTATACCTAGAATGGTGGATCCTTCAGAGCCAGAGCCGTTACTCGACTGGGACTGGTACTCAGGGACGTCAAAGGAGCTGTGGGCGTCACCGTCGATGGATTGGGAGATGTCCTGCAGCTCCTCCATGCCCCCAATGAAGTCCCCACACAGCACCGAATCCTCTAGGGGGGACGGCGGCCGGCAGTGGCTCTCCATGTCGACCATGACGGAGGACGGGACCAGGGGGAGGATCATTCATCAAACTGAAGAGAGAGAAACGGGGAGAGGAAGGGAGAGAGAGAAAGAGGGTTAGTAAAAGCCCCCAATGCAGCCGTTTTATATATCAAATCATTTCTGGGCAACAACTTACTATGATAGTTATCCATTAAAATGGACAAAAAAAACTAAAATATATTTTTTGCAAAAAACTATTTCTTAAGAAAGAATTTTGCCAGGACTATGGTCTGAGTTGTGAGGGAAAAACAGAAAACTAGTTGTTATTGGCAGAGAGGTTTGGAACTCTCTTTGTTATTGGTCTATTAACTAATTTATCTCCTGGTGATGTCACCAGCCAAGCCGAAACTCCACCCATGCAAGGTCCTGTGTAGATTGTATTTTCAGCCAGCAATTATGAAGGACACCGATAAAGAAAATCACACTTTTACAGTGTTAGTTTCATCAGTTATTGTACAGTATGATACAAAAAAAAAACTTCATGTTGACTGCACTGAGCCTTTAATGGAATGTCCAGATCATAGGAAAGAGTAAACAAGAAAATCTTCACTCCTGTTCTTACATCATTGCACTCTTTCCATCCCCAACAAACATCGCATCAACACATGAAGTGTTAACAACACTGATAGGAGTTCCTAATGAGGTGTATCCTTGACGCCAAGGGTAGAACTCAAGCTGTTCAGCCTGGTCTCATAGACTTAACAAAGTAAATGGAAAATCTAACCCCATCCTTCACCCTTTAACCCTTTAACCTAACTCCTAACCCTAACCGTAACCTTAACCTCTAACCCTAATGTAGTGGAATGTAGGGCCCTGCGCTGGGCTAAATTGGATGAAGTGGTGGACGTTTGAGGGGTAGACCTCATAGTTCCAGGTAGAAGTTACCCTAAGTCAAAGATCTAGGATCAGCTTATCCTCAACAAATCCTAACCTGAAATTGACCGTAGATCAGTCTGTAGGGGCACCAACCCATATATCCACACCAAAACTGGGTCAAACTGTAGTAAAGCTCCCTGGTCAGGCCTGGTGTAGAGAGAGGGGTGTGGGTGCTGAGCATTTGCGAGGGGGGCATGGAGCTAGGAGACAGCAGCTGCTCCATCTGAGACCAACCTGCAGTAAGCTGCCAGGGCTTGATCCTATGGAGTCTGTCTAACCTAACAGACCCCATACAGTACTCATGTCTATTTTGTGCTCTGGTCAATGACTCTGTCTAATGGACGTGTCTAACAGTACGTACATGTTCACGTTCAAAGATGAATTCCAGCCCCACACCTCTCAATGTATTCCAAGGTCACAGATGAGAGAAATGCATGGTATTTCATTGAAGCATAGTGTCTAGCCGTAGGTCTAAGCTGGCACTGCAGCAGGTGTTTTGAACACAGAGAGAAAGAGACAGAGTGTTTATTTACCCAGGAGGAATAGAGCTGGCCTCTTTAACATAGTCCTCCTGCTCCCAGAGGTCTTCATTTAGAGGACATCCTGTTTCAGGACATTCACTCATCACTATGTCATTACAACACTGGGCCTCTCCATGGCAACCACAGTACCAAGTACAACAGTACCTAGGCTAGACACTGCTGTGCCAATGTAGATAATAAACAATTTGTTTCAAGAGTAAAAATTGGTCCAGCGTCGTCTGGGTTAGGAGAGGGTTTGGCCGGCGGAACGCAGTGGCTGTACAGTATCATGCTATAAATGACGTCAGAGCTCAGGCTCTGCGCTTCACAGCGCTGTATGTGTTTTGACTGACAGCTGTTCTGAACTTGAACACCACATGCGACAAGAATCTGCCCCCATCCCTCCCGCTAATTGAGCAACTTTTGTTGGTGTCTGAGTGAGGGAAATGCTGTACATTAAGATGACAGGATGTATTCTGAAAGATGAGACTTTGAGGATTATAATAAAAAACGCTTTGATGTCAAACAAGCTGGCCAAAAACCTATGAGTCCAAATGTGCACTTCACATTTCCATTTCATAAAACGTATGTCATATACAGTGTCAACGTGTTTGATGTATAGTTACATAATGACATGGTGTCATATGACATGGTGTCATTGGGACCCCGAGTGGCGCAGCGGTCTAAGGCACTACATCTCAGTGCTAGAGGTGTCACTACAGACCCTGGTTCGATTCCAGGCTGGGCGTGATTGGGAGTCACGGGGTAGGCCGTCATGAAGAATTAGTTCTTAACTGACTTGCATCGTTAAATAAAGATTAAAAAAATGCCCTGGGTTGTTCTGAACAGAATGAGCTTATGTTTGTCTATTGTGAAGAAAATTTGACGCGGAACACAGCTGAGTTTACGCATGACTCCTTTCTATGCGCACCAAAACTGAATTGCCCCGTGAAAGCCTAACGCTGTAAGATCATATTTAATAACTTAGCTAGTCATGTTGGCAATAGAACAAGCTTTCAAACGATGCCCACCTGACATAGATTGCGATTTATAATGGTGCGTTCTTTGGATTGCGTAAACAACAACAGTAGTTGTGTGATGGCGTTGATGCAGGGTTGTGTTCCACACAAAACAACTACATTGCTCTATTTCCTCAACGGCAGAGCTAAAATAGCTTAAAAAAACACCTTATAGTTGAAGATTTCTTTGAGTGATAAAAGTGCATTGAAATGACTTAGGAACTGTGCACACTTTGGAGAGGTGTGTGGCCACTTGGAGACACCAGTTAGTCCTCTCACTCAAACCCTTGTCATTTGTATTGTCTTATGTTGCACCTACAACACATTTTCCAGGAATATTCTTATCATGTTACTGAATGTTTCAGAATATTTCCAGATTTTGTTATCAACAAATGTAGCAAAAAGTACAGTAAATGTAAAATGCACATAAAATCAACAGTGTAATGTCTTGTGTCAGGTGAACTGTTGCATCCTCAACATGGTCTAATCATTTTCCCATAATCTCCAAACTGTTCCCTCTCAAATGCTACCATGCTTAATTGCTACCAGACTAACTGACTGACTGGTTGGCTGACTAACTGTTTGACTGTCTGACTGACTGGTTAGCTGACTGACTAACTGTTTGACTATCAGACTGACTGACTGACTGGTTGGTTGGTTGGTTGGCTGACTAACTAACTTTTTGACTAACAAACTGACTGACTGACTGACTGGCTGAGTGACTGGTTGAGTGACTGACTGGCTGGCTGGTTAACTGTTTGACTAACAGACTGACTGACTGACTGGTGGAGTGACTGATTGGTTGGCTGACTGACTAACTAGCTGGTTGAGTGACTGACTGACTGGTTGCTAACTGACTAACTGTTTGACTATCAGACTGACTGACTGTCTGACTGGCTGGCTGAGTGACTGACTAGCTGACTGGCTGGCTGGCTGACTTAGTACAGACATTGGGTGTTTCTTAAAATGCTCCGAGCACACAAATTGGAGCACAGGAAGGTCAGAGTATGAGTCCAAATCAAAGTTTGCAAAACAGAGCACGGAGGGCACTATTCAAATGTGTACTCCGTTTGTACATTGATGCAAGCTTCAATGGAAAGTATGCAAAGAAATGTGATGCAACCATGTAAAAAATTTGGCAACAATTCTTGAAATCAATGGCGGCCATTATTTGAGCTGAAGCAAGAGAAATTACACTCTGATTTCGAAATGAAATGTTGTTAATTCACATCTCATATGTTGCTTGACTACAATATTTTATGTTGATACGTTAATAAATACATGCTGTGTTAATTTTGGCATGTTTACCATGGCTAATTGGCTAGCTAACAAATAGAAAATTTACACCTATCTTGCATAATATTCATTTTAGGTTATTTTTGCCTGTTAAACTATCTGGTTATCTACATTATTACGATTCACATATAACTAGCTGACAGTTATGAAGTAAAACGGTTGCTTGTGTATATCTTGTTTTGTATCTATTGCCATTGTCCTGGCTGGAAGAAAGTTCAGTGAATGGGGAGGTGAAGTGTGAGGTAATACAGTAGGAGGAGTGCGAGTGCCTCTCAAATGTATTGTTTTATGCGTTCTCCACACTCTCGTCCTCACAAGAACGTACTCAAGTGAATGTCGTCGGAGAACGCACTCGGAGCATGAGAGTGTGGAGCACGGTAGTATGCATATTGAGAAACACCCATTGTGTAAACAGAGACCTGTCACACAGGGACATAGACCCTGGTCACAGCTGAGCCTGCATGTTTAGTCTACTTATAGACATGACTACTGATACCATCACTGAACGCATGACCCCACCAGCAGCGGCTATGCTGTACAGTACTGCCTTTCTCCACTATGCCCTAGTCATGGCTGAATCCCAAATCACCCCCTTCCCCTTCCCCTTTGTGTGTTCATGTGCGCCTCTGTTCATGTGAGCCTCCGCCAAAACTGAGGGAGTGAAAATTATAGAGGGTGTAGGGACTAATTAGACCCTCCGATAGCTAGCCACTTTGACCGAGCAAGCTACGCTGCAGGCTTCAGAGCGAAGTGGTATCCCAAAATGCACGCATCATTTTGGAGTTTGAACAATTTCACAAAATATAACGGAGCGGCGTATCCCTGCGGACCTGGCATCCTTTCACTCCCTCCTCTCTACATTTTCCTCTTCTGTCTCTGCTGCTAAAGCCACTTTCTACCATTCTAAATTCCAAGCATCTGCCTCTAACCCTAGGAAGCTCTTTGCCACCTTCTCCTCCCTCCTGAATCCTCCTCCCCCTCCCCCCCCCTCCTCCCTCTCTGCAGATGACTTCGTCAACCATTTTGAAAAGAAGGTCGACGACATCCGATCCTCGTTTGCTAAGTCAAACGACACCGCTGGTTCTGCTCACACTGCCCTACCCTGTGCTCTGACCTCTTTCTCCCCTCTCTCTCCAGATGAAAACTCGCGTCTTGTGACGGCCGGCCGCCCAACAACCTGCCCGCTTGACCCTATCCCCTCCTCTCTTCTCCAGACCATTTCCGGAGACCTTCTCCCTTACCTCACCTCGCTCATCAACTCATCCCTGACCGCTGGCTACGTCCCTTCCGTCTTCAAGAGAGCGAGAGTTGCACCCCTTCTGAAAAAACCTACACTCGATCCCTCCGATGTCAACAACTACAGACCAGTATCCCTTCTTTCTTTTCTCTCCAAAACTCTTGAACGTGCCGTCCTTGGCCAGCTCTCCCGCTATCTCTCTCAGAATGACCTTCTTGATCCAAATCAGTCAGGTTTCAAGACTAGTCATTCAACTGAGACTGCTCTTCTCTGTATCACGGAGGCGCTCCGCACTGCTAAAGCTAACTCTCTCTCCTCTGCTCTCATCCTTCTAGACCTATCGGCTGCCTTCGATACTGTGAACCATCAGATCCTCCTCTCCACCCTCTCCGAGTTGGGCATCTCCGGCGCGGCCCACGCTTGGATTGCGTCCTACCTGACAGGTCGCTCCTACCAGGTGGCGTGGCGAGAACCTGTCTCCTCACCACGTGCTCTCACCACTGGTGTCCCCCAGGGCTCTGTTCTAGGCCCTCTCCTATTCTCGCTATACACCAAGTCACTTGGCTCTGTCATAACCTCACATGGTCTCTCCTATCATTGCTATGCAGACGACACACAATTAATCTTCTCCTTTCCCCCTTCTGATGACCAGGTGGCGAATCGCATCTCTGCATGTCTGGCAGACATATCAGTGTGGATGACGGATCACCACCTCAAGCTGAACCTCGGCAAGACGGAGCTGCTCTTCCTCCCGGGGAAGGACTGCCCGTTCCATGATCTCGCCATCACGGTTGACAACTCCATTGTGTCCTCCTCCCAGAGCGCTAAGAACCTTGGCGTGATCCTGGACAACACCCTGTCGTTCTCAACTAACATCAAGGCGGTGGCCCGTTCCTGTAGGTTCATGCTCTACAACATCCGCAGAGTACGACCCTGCCTCACACAGGAAGCGGCGCAGGTCCTAATCCAGGCACTTGTCATCTCCCGTCTGGATTACTGCAACTCGCTGTTGGCTGGGCTCCCTGCCTGTGCCATTAAACCCCTACAACTCATCCAGAACGCCGCAGCCCGTCTGGTGTTCAACCTTCCCAAGTTCTCTCACGTCACCCCGCTCCTCCGCTCTCTCCACTGGCTTCCAGTTGAAGCTCGCATCCGCTACAAGACCATGGTGCTTGCCTACGGAGCTGTGAGGGGAACGGCACCTCAGTACCTCCAGGCTCTGATCAGGCCCTACACCCAAACAAGGGCACTGCGTTCATCCACCTCTGGCCTGCTCGCCTCCCTACCACTGAGGAAGTACAGTTCCCGCTCAGCCCAGTCAAAACTGTTCGCTGCTCTGGCCCCCCAATGGTGGAACAAACTCCCTCACGACGCCAGGACAGCGGAGTCAATCACCACCTTCCGGAGACACCTGAAACCCCACCTCTTTAAGGAATACCTAGGATAGGATAAAGTAATCCTTCTCACCCCCCCCCCCCCCCTTAAAAAGATTTAGATGCACTATTGTAAAGTGGCTCTTCCACTGGATGTCATAAGGTGAATGCACCAATTTGTAAGTCGCTCTGGATAAGAGCGTCTGCTAAATGACTTAAATGTAAATGTAAAATGTATCGAATTCTTGTATTGGTTTGTGTCTGATTTTGAGGCTTGAAACATGAAATACGTCCCAAATGAAATGCTTAACTGTTACTGAGGTTTACAGTGCATTTGGAAAGTATTCAGACCCCTTAACTTTTTCCACATTTTGTTATGCTACAGCCTTATTCTAAAATGTAGTACATTTCTTCCCCCTCATCAATCTATACACAATACACCATAATTACAAAGAGAAAACAGATTTCTAGATTTTTTTGCAAAATGTATTCAAACCCTTTGCTATGAGACTCGAAAATGAGCTCAGGTGCATCGTGTTTCCATTGATCATCCTTGAGATCTTTCAACAACTTTCAACTTTCAATTCAATTGATTGGACATTTTTTAAATTCAACCTTTATTTAACTAGGCAAGTCAGTTAAGAACAAATTCTTAATTACAATGACGGCCTACCCTGGCCAAACCCTTCCCTAACTTGGACGATGGTGGGCCAATTGTTCGCCCCCTATGGGACTCCCGATCACGGCTGGTTGTGATACAGCCCGGGATCGAACCAGGGTCTGTAGTAACGCCTCTAGCACTGAGATGCAGTCCCTTAGAATGCTGCGCCACTCGGGAGATATGATTTGGAAAGTCACACCCTATCTATATAAGGTCCCACAGTTGACAGTACATGTCAGAGCAAAAACCAAGCCATAAGGTCAAAGGAATTGTCCGTAGAGCTCAGAGACAAGATTGTGTCGAGGCACAGATCTGGGGAAGGGTACCAAATAATATGTCTGCAGCATTAAAGGTTTCCAAGAACACCGTGGCCTCCATCATTCTTAAATTAAAGAAGTTTGGAACCACCAAGACACTTCCTAGAGCTGTCTGTCCGGCTAAACTATGCAATCGGGGGAGAAGGGCCTTGGTCAGGGAGGTGACCAAGAACCCTGAAAGAGCTCCAGAGTTCCTCTGTGGAGATGGGAGAACCTTACAAAAGTACAACCATCTTTGCAGCACACCACCAATCAAGCCTTTATGGTAGTTGGCAGACGGAAGCCACTCCTCAGTAAAAGGCACAACAGCCTGCTTGGAGTTCGCCAAAAGGCAACTAAAGACTCTCAGACCATGAGAAACAAGATTCTCTGGTCTGATGAAACCAAGATTGAACTCTTTGGCCTGAATGCCAAGTGTCACATCTGGAGGAAACTTTGCACCAACCCTACGGTGAAGCATGGTGGTGGCAGCTTAATGCTGTGTGGATGTTTCTCAGCTGCAGACACTGGGAGACTAGTCAGGATCGAGGCAAAGATGAACGGAGCAAAGTACAGAGAGATCCTTGATGAAAACCTGCTCCAGAGCGCTCAGGACCTCAGACTGGGGTGAAGGTTCACCTTCCAATAGGACAACGACCCTAAGCACACAGCCAAGACAACGCAGGAGTGGCTTCGGGACAAGTCTCTGAATGTTCTTGAGTGGCACAGCCAGAGGCCGGACAGCTCTGGAGAGACCTGAAAATAGCTGTGCAGCAACGTTCCCTATCCAACCTGACAGAGTTTGAGAGGATCTGCAGAGAAGAATGGGAGAAACTCCCCAAATACAGCTGTGCCAAGCTTGTATCCCCATACCCAAGAAGACTCGAGGTTGTAATCCCTGCCAAATGTGCTTCAACAAAGTACTGAGTAAAGGGTCTGAAAACTTATGTAAATGTGATAGTTAAATTTAGTCATTTTTATCAAATTTCACAAATTTCTAAAAACCTATTTTTGCTTTGTCATTATGGGGTATTGTGTGTAGATTAATGAGGGGAAAAAAACATTTAATTAATTTTTAAATAAGGCTGTAACATAACAAATGTGGAAAAAGTCAAGTGGTCTGAATACTTTCCGAATGCACTGTATTTCTTGTCGAACGCCAGGTGAAATTTCCTCATTTGAATTTCATGCTTGTTTTATTATTTAATTGCGGAACAAGAATTGCATCATTCAAGTCACAAGTGTGTTCCGAAGTTGATGGTTTTATTTGATCCCCTCACCACTCTTGAAGTCACCCTCAGAGTTTTGTTAGCAACACGGAACAATGGGGGGCCCTCCGAGCGAGTTGCTAGGGGCGAAAGGGTTGGTTTGGCATTCACAGCATGTCATCAACAGAGAAAAAGGGGTAAACAAACACATGATTAGTCACTCTATACAGATGTAGGATCTTAATTTGATCACTCTTTTGATGCTGAGAATTTTCCTGCACTCCAGGAATGTCAGACTTGATTTGCCCTAACGAAAAAGGTATCAACCCCTAAACATTTTTTCCATTAATTATAATCCGCATAATAATTCACATTTCTTGTTGCTCCAGGATTATTTTGCTGCTGTAGCAACTGGCTCAAATCAATATCCTACTGTACATCTTTACAGGCTCCCCATATCAGCCATGTACTACTTTAACCTAGGCAGACAGATGAGAGGGTGGGTGGGTCAGATGGACTGAATCAGAGCGCTGGAGTCAGATTAAGGCAGGCCATGAGAGGCAAATAGAGAGAGTGAGAGTAACAGAAAAAAGATAACATAGGGAGACAGAGAGAGACAGGGAGAGGAGGGAGAGAGAGAGAGAGAGAGGAGGGAGAGAGAGAGGGAGAGGAGGGAGAGAGACAGGGAGAGGAGGGAGAGAGAGAGGGAGAGAGAGAGGGAGAGAGAGAGAGAGAGAGGAAGAGGAGGGAGAGAGAGGGAGAGGAGGGAGAGAGAGAGGGAGAGGAGGGAGAGAGACAGGGAGAGGAGGGAGAGAGAGAGGGAGGGAGGAGGGAGAGAGGGAGGGAGAGGAGGAGGGAGAGAGGGAGGGAGAGGGAGAGGAGGGAGAGAGAGGGAGAGGAGGGAGAGAGAGGTGGTTCCAACAGTAACAGAGTAACAGAGTAACAGAGCCCAAGCCCCTCTTGGGCCCAAGCCCCTCTTGTGCTCGCTCAACCAAGCCTGCTGAGGAAGGCACTGCACACACTGCACCGAGGACAGGCAAGGTCATCTGCGTGCATGCATGTGTGTGTGCCTGTGTGTTTGTGTGGACATGTTTAACTATACTTGTGGGGAACAGAAGTCCACACAAGAATAGTAAACAAACAAATATTTGACCAACTGATGTCATTATGTTAGTCTTCACAAGGTCAAGTGCTATTTCTAGGGGGTTTAGGGTTAAGGTAGAATTAGTGTTAGGGTTAGAATTAGGGTTAGGAATTAGGGTTAGGTTTTGGGGTTAAGGTTAGAGTTTGTATTTGTATTTATTAAGGATCCCCATTAGCTTACTCTTCCTAGGGCCATCAACATTAAGGCAGTTATATACAATTAAAAAGATTACATGACATTATATTTCATAACACTTTACCCAATACATTTAGTGTGTTCCCTCAGGCCACTACTCCACTATTACATATTTAAAATACAACATACATATGTACATGTGTGTAGAGTGCGTGTCTTATCATGTGTATGTGTGTCTGTGCCTGTGTGTGTCTCTTTACAGTCCCTGCTGTTCCATAAGGTGTTTTTATCTGTTTTTTTAATCTGATTATACTGCCTGCATCAGTTACCTGATGTGGAATTGTAACGCTTGTCGTCTGGAGGAGAAGAAGAGGACCAAGGTGCAGCGTGGTAAGTGTTCATATTCTTTAATAAAAATACGCAACACAAGACAAAACAACAAAAACAACAAACGAACAGTCCTGAATGGTGAAACAAACACTAAACAGGAAACCCACAAACAAAAGTGGGAAAACAGGCTACCTAAATATGGCTCCCAATCAGAGACAACAATAGACAGCTGCCTCTGATTGGGAACCACATCAGGCCAAACACACAGAAACAGAAAACCTAGACCTACAACATAGAATACCCACCCACATCACACCCTGACCAAACTAAAAATAGAAACATACAAAGCAATCTACGGTCAGGGCGTGACAGGAATAGAGTTCTATGTAGTAATGGCTCTAGGTAGTACTGTGTGCCTCCCATAGTCTGTTCTGGACTTGGGGATTGTGAAGAGACGTTTGGTCATGGCATGTCTTGTGGGGTATGCATGGGTGTCTGAGCTGTGTGCTAGTAGTTTGTCAACACTTCTTACAAAAACAAGTAGTGATGAAGTCAATCTCTCCTCCACTTTGAACCAGGAGAGATTTACATGCATGTTATTAATGTTAGCTCTCTGTGTACATTGAACGGCCAGCCGTGCTCCACTGTTCTGAGATAATTGTAATTTTCAGGGGTCCCTCTTTGTGGCACCTGACCACATGACTGAACAGTAGTCCATGTGCGACAGAACTAGAGCCTTTAGGACCTGCCTTGTTGATAGTGTTGTTAAGAAGGTAGAGCATCGCTTTATTACAGACAGACTTCTCCCATCTTAGCTACTGTTGTATCAATATGTTTTGACCATGACAGTTTAAAATCCAGGGTTACTGCAAGCAGTTAGTCACCTCAACTTGCTCAATTTCCACATGATGTATTACAAGATTTAGTTGAGGTTTAGGGTTTAGTGAATGATTTGTCCCAAATACAATGATTTTTAGTTTTTGAAATATTTAGGACTAACTTATTCCTTGCCACCCATTCTGAAACTAACTGCAGCTCTTTGTTAAGTGTTGCAGTGATTTCACCCACTGTAGTAGCTGACGTGTATAGTGTTGAGTCATCTGCACACATAGACACACTGGCTTTACTCAAGGCGAGTGGTATGTCATTAGTAAAGATTAGGGTTAGAGTTAGGTTTATGGTTAGGGTTTAGGGAAAATAGGATTTTGAATGGTAAATTGTGTGTCCCCACAAGGATAGTTAAACAATACTGTATATTAGGGTTAGGAATGTGAGGGGGAGGGGAGGGCTCAGCTCTATCCCCGGGGACTGACAAAAGGACTTCTCCCGTCAGCCACTGAGATCCCCATGACAATGTCGGCACATAGATCATGTTCAAAATCGTGAGGCGACAACAATCTACTACCACTGAAATCTATTATCAGTTTTCTGGTTCCATTTGCTCTCCAATATGATGTATAAATGAGTCTCAGGAAGGTGTATTAGCAACATGATAATAAACAGAGAACAGAGGAAGTGTAAGCCCACATGCAGTCTGGTTGGCCTGATACCCCTGCTCTAGTATCATCAGTGAGCAGGCAGAATGCCCGACCCCTGCGTGAGTCCTCTCACTCTCTCCGCTGCAGAGCCCTCCGAAAGCCCTGTCCTGAGAGCCTGTAAAGCAGACCACATGCTGGGGGAGAGCTGTTATAGGGACATGTTCTAAACATGACACAGGCATGCAGACTGCAGACAGGCTCTCTCTCCCATGGGATGGGGGTGTATGTAGCAGAGGTCTTCTAGCCTGAGCTGTGTGAAGTCATTGTTGCCTTCGAACCATAGTAGAGAAAGCTGAGCTTTTGTGGTTCAGCTGTATTATTGCCGGTTGTCTCAGAGTGAATTGCTGCTAGGATATTGAACCCTGGAACAGGATGTTATACACACTATCTATAGACACCCACAGCGACCCACAGCGACCCACAGCTACACATAGGTACCCAGCTACTGAGCTACACTCTAAGACAGGTGACCAGAATGGATCCATGTACTGAAAAACAGGCATTAACCAGTCTGAGCCAACACTGATGTAGGACTAAGACAGCCCCTGGTTAAGGTTCCTCTAAGGAGGAAATAGAACAGCAGTCTGATAGTCAAGAACATGATAACAACGCTGGCATCAGATCAAGACAGAGGTGTGTATAGGCGTGTTTGCTGCAGGTAAAACTCAACTGAACACACAGTAACATATTGCTGGCCCAGAAAACCAAGAATTCAATGGTAGACAATCGCTTATCAAATCATGCTGGTCTAATTCTCATTGAATACAAAATATGTCTCAAATGCAATACATTTGGCTTCACCAACCCACTACACTGAGGATATATGGGGAGATAGGACTGGCTGATAGAAAAGCAGAGCTTTGGCCAGCCCTATTTCCTATATAGTGCACTACTTTTGACCAGGGCCCACATAGGGCTCTGCTTAAAAATAGTACACTTTGCAGGGAATAGGGTGCCATTTCGGACGCAACCAATGGGTTTGCAGTGTTTTCTTTAAAGGTCTTGGAGTCGAACCGTGCCCAATGAACAAACAGCAGAGTGGTCCTTATCTGAGCCCAGTGATACGCCGGCTCCTTAGCGCCCTGTCATCTCTAAGGAGACCGGTCAAAGGGCAGGGTACTGGGTAAGGTGATGGACACTGCCCTGGCTGGGGGATTTTCTTTTTGCTGGAGTTGAGTAAGTTTATGATGGGGTCATCCATGTGGTGTGATATCTAAAGGTTCAAACATACCACTAATGGGTTGTTTATCTAACCCATGTCAAGGACAGGACAGTTTATTGAACATTAACATAAACTCAGTGCTCTGCTAAATGGGGTGTGTGTTAAAGGGAGGCAGTAGTAGACAGTAGCAGCTAGGTTACTGGGACACCACTATCTGTAACCATGATACACTTCACTGCATTTAAACGGTCATTTAATCTGATGGAGTCATAAGGAGGAAGCAACGTAATGTGCTTAAGTAATTTCTTTCCCAACAATTTTCATTTCCAAACAGAATAAAATTAGACCTGTAATTTGCTTAAGATATTTACTTTGCTTGCTTCATTTGATGAGGGGCCAGGATTTGGGTCAGACCATTATAGTTAGTCAAGACGTGCCATTGCCTCTCCTTACAACCAATTGTCATGTGCAGTGAGCTGCTGGTGCATAGAAGCACTGGGAAAGAAAACATTACATCGAACGTTACATAAACTCCTCCACTGGACTTGAGTTGCCAGCAGGTCCAGTGTCAGAATGATAACAACACTCACACTACAAGAGGTGAGACAGAGGGAGAGGGAGGTCACGGGCAAACAGGTCCTACTTATGATGCGTCCACGTCGGTGCAGATGTGGTGTGGTTAGTGACACTGAGGGTACATGAGGTAACAACACACCTACACATGCACGCACGCACACGCACGCACGCACGCACGCACGCACGCACGCACGCACACACACACACACACACACACACACACACACACACACACACACACACACACACACATCGGACGTCAAGAGACATCTCTTAACTGTCCCGCTATGCCAGACATGTTTAGAGTTGAACCGGTGGCAGCCTTTCTTTCACTCTCTCTCCCCTGTATTTACACCTTTCTTTCACTCTCTCTCCCCCTGTATTTACACCTTTCTTTAACTCTCTCTCACCCTGTATTTACACCTTTCTTTCACTCTCTCTCCCCCTGTATTTACACCTTTCTTTAACTCTCTCTCACCCTGTATTTACACCTTTCTTTCACTCTCTCTCCCCCTGTATTTACACCTTTCTTTAACTCTCTCTCACCCTGTATTTACACCTTTCTTTCACTCTCTCTCCCCCTGTATTTACACCTTTCTTTAACTCTCTCTCCCCCTGTATTTACACCTTTCTTTAACTCTCTCTCCCCCTGTATTTACACCTTTCTTTCACTCTCTCTCACCCTGTATTTACACCTTTCTTTCACTCTCTCTCCCCCTGTATTTACCCCTTTCTTTCACTCTCTCTCTCTGTTGCTCCAAGAAGCACTTAACAACAACTTAAGCCACAGTACACCTCAGCTCTGTTCCAAATTCTTGGCTGCTGCCATGCCGAGCTTACTTCCAAATCAGTCAGCAGGATCCGACACAAAGCAGCGTTAAAAAAACACTCTGTCCAAAATGTACTGTACATTTCAGAGTGGGAAAACCAATCTATCCAAGCTGTTTTATCCACTGGACATCTGGAGGACTAGCTGAAGAGGAAGGAATTGTATATGTGCAGCACAGGCAGTCACTATGCACTATATTCTCCAGAAAGAGCAGTACAATAGCCACAGAAGGCCAAATATCAACACCATAATATACTATTGCCCACATCCACACGAGTCACTTACTGTAAAGTAGGTTTATATGATCTGTTTACAATGTTCACTGTTTACTACTTCCTCTGTCTTTACGGATTGTATCCACTATCCCAGATACACAGCTGGAAGAGAGAGGCGGACAAGACAAGTGCACATACCTCCTCCCCTGCCCAGCTGAGAGACGTGCAGGAATGTGTCCCTCCCTTCCCCTAACCAGATGCTGTCCCCACTGTGCCAAGCAGCTCAGGCCTGGAAACAGTGGCACAGGAGGGTCAGGGCAGACAATGTCCCCATATCTATGTACCAGGATCATCAGTCTGTGCCCATGTGGATTGGGTTGGCAGGACTCCTGGCTAGCAGCTGCTAGCCAAACTTCATCATCCGTCTGACTGATGAGGATGGAGTAGCATATGTAACACTGATAAGAAAGCTTTACGGTAAAGCTTAGCATTTGACTGATATTGATGGGGTAAGTTGTGCAAAGCGAAGGAAAGTGAGGAGGGAACATAGTTTGCTGTCCTTGCATGAAGGGCAGCATTCGGTGAAGGCCATCTTCATACTGTGGAGCATGTGAATGATGGTCACTGGTCACACATTTAAAGCTCACCTAATTTTTTCTTGCTTGTTCAATGCCTTAAAGCACAGCCGACAGGGGTAAAACAATAGCAGACACACAACAATGAGCTTTTCTACCCTCCGTATTACAGCAGGAACAGCATGTGCATGAAAAAACAAACAGTGGGCTGAGGACAGAACAAGGTTCCATCTTGATCGCTGCGTGAATTCTGTCTGTTTCTGAAGTAAATACTACCACAAGGACACACATTGGGAGATGGACGTTGAGAGCGCTTCTCCCTGCTAGATCAGCTGTGTGGGTCCTGTTACATTTTCCAGCATGACATTGGAATCCTGTACTCCCCCGGTGTGGCTGCCAAGTCAGCCAACATGTTTGTTGGGTTGGGAGTTAGGCATGCAGCGGAAAGCGGAGCGGTACAGTAGTGTTCGACAAAATTGCACTACCCAAAAGACACTCTTCGTGGAATGAGACAGCTTCCGTCCATAGGCCCAGTTTGCTACACACTGTTACAGCTAATGTTGCAGCCTGAGGGAGTTGTGATAGTTTAGGTTGCCCCTACTCACTGGTTCACTAACCGTAACGGTTGCAGTTGACAAACTGTTCCTGGGCCAGTCGAATTTCACACTTCAACACGGTAACAGTGTGTGTGCCTCTCAAACACACATAAACTACAATTTTGTCACCTAATTCATTCTATTTATTCTAAACAGCATTTATATGCCAAGTAGGTGCTAAGATTATTTGAACTGCAACCGTTTCCCTTTATATACACTACCGTTCAAAAGTTTGGGGTCACGTAGAAATGTCCTTGTTTTTGAAAGAAAAGCACATTTTTTGTCCATTAAAATAACATCAAATTGATCAGAAATACAGTGTAGACATTGTTAATGTTGGAAATGACTATTGTAGCTGGAAAGGGCAGATTTTTCATGGAATATCTCCATAGGCGTACAGAGGCACATTATCAGCAACCATCACTCCTGTGTTCCAATGGAACGTTGTGTTAGCTAATCCAAGTTTATCATTTTAAAGGGCTAATTGATCATTAGAAAACCCTTTTGCAATTATGTTAGCACAGCTGAAAACTGTTGTTCTGATTAAAGAAGCAATAAAACTGGCCTTCTTTAGACTAGTTGAGTATCTGGAGCATCGGCAGTTGTGGGTTTGATTACAGGCTCAAAATGGCTACAAACAAAGACCTTTCTCCTGAAACTCGTCAGTCTATTCTTGTTCTGAGAAATGAAGGCTATTCTATGCGACAAATTGCCAAGCAACTGAAGATCTCGTACAATGCTGTGTAATACTCCCTTCACAGAACAGCACAAACTGGTTCTAACCAGAATAGAAATAGGAGTGGGAAGCCCCGGTGCACAACTGAGCAAGAGGACAGGTACATTAGAGTGTCTAGTTTGATAAACAAATGCCTCACAAGTTCTCCACTGGCAGCTTCTTTAAATAGTACCCGCAAAACACCAGTCTCAAAGTCAACAGTGAAGAGGCGACTCCGGGATGCTCGCCTTCAAGGCAGAGTTCCTCTGTCCAGTGTCTGTGTTCTTTTGTCCATCTTAATCTTTTATTTTTATTGGCCAGTCTGAGATATGGCTTTTTCTTTGCAACTCTGCCTAGAAGGCCAGCATCTCGGAGTTGCCTCTTCACTGTTGACGTTGAGACTGGTGTTTTGCGGGTACTATTTAATGAAGCTGCCAGTTGAGGACTTGTGAGGCGTCAGTTTCTCAAACTAGACATTCTAATGTACTTGTCCTCTTGCTCAGTTGTGCACCGGGGCTTCCCACTCCTCTTTCTATTGAAACAGAACCACTGAAAAACACTAGCACTCCTGGCCAACCATGTCTCTTAAGTATCACCCTTATAAACAGTTTTAATTAAGCTCCATGGAATATACAGTGCATCGGAAGTATTCAGACCCCTTGACTTTTTCTACATTTTGTTACAGCCTTATTCTAAAATGGATTCAATTGTTTTTTTCCCCTCATCAATCGACACACAATACCCCATAATGACAAAGCAAAAACAGGTTTTTAGAAATGTTTGCTAATTTATAAAAAATGAAAAAATTAAATATCACATTTACATAAGTATTCAGACTTATTAAGTACTTTGTTGAAGCACCTTTGGCAGCGATTACAGCATTGAGTCTTCTTGGGTATGACGCTACAAGCTTGGCACACCTGTATTTGGGGAGGTTCTCCCATTCTTCTCTGCAGATCCTCTCCAGCTCTGTCAGGTTGGATGGGGAGTGTTGCTGCACAGCTATTTTCAGGTCTCCAGAGATGTTCGATCAGGTTCAAGTCCGGGCTCTGGCTGGGCCACTCAAGGACATTCAGAGACTTGTCCTGAAGCCACTCCTGCAATGTCTTGGCTGTGTGCTTAGGGTCGTTGTCCTATTGGGAGGTGAACTTTTGCCCCAGTCTGAGGTCATGAGTGCTCTGGAGTAGGTTTTCATCAAGGATCTCTCTGTATGTTGCTTCATCTTTGCCTCGATCCTGACTAGTCTCCCAGTCCCTGCTGCTGAAAAACATCCCCACAGCATGATGCTGCGACAACCATGAAGACTCTCTCCTTCGGGAAGGTGCCAGGTTCCCTCCAGACGTGATGCTTAGCATTTAGGCCAAAGAGTTCAATCTTGGTTTCATCAGACCAGAGAATCTTGTTTCTCATGGTCTGAGAGTCTTTAGGTGCCTTTTGGAAACCTCCAAGCGGGTTGTCATGTGCCTTTTACTGAGGAGTGGCTTCCATCTGACCACTCTACCATAAAAGCCTGATTGGTGGAGTGCTGCAGAGATGGTTGTCCTTCTGGAAGGTTCTCCCATCTCCACAGAGGAACTCTGGAGCTCTGTCAGAGTGACCATCGGGTTGTTGGTCACCTCCCTGATCAAGACCCTTGTCCTCTGATTAATCAGATTGGCTGTACAGCCAGCTCTAGGAAGTCTTGGTGGATCCAAACATCTTCCGTTTTTTAGAATGATGGAGGTCACTGTGTTCTTGGGGAATTTCAATGCTGCAGATATTTTTTGGTACCCTTCCCCAGATCTGTGCCTCGATACAATCCTGTCTCTGAGCTCTATGGACAATTCCTTTGACCTCATGGCTTGGTTTTTGCTCTGACATGCACTGTCAACTGGGGGACCTTATGTAGACAGGTGTGTGCCTTTCCAAGTCATGTCCAATCAATTGAATTTATCACAGATGGACTGCAATCAAGTTGTAGAAACATCTCAAGGATGATCAATGGAAACAGGATGCACCTGAGCTCAATTTCGAGTCTCATAGCAAAGGGGCTGGGTTTCTGTACAGCACATTGTGACATCGGCTGATGTAAAAAAGGCTTCATAAATACATTTTATTGATTGATTGATTATGTAAATAAGGTATTTCTGTTTTTTAGTAGATTGCTGAGGGAAAAAAAGTATTTAATACATTTTAGAAAAGGGCTGAAACGTAACAAAATGTGGAAAAAGTCAAGGGGTCTGAATACTTCCGAATTCAGTAGGAACAGCCCTTCTCCACAACATAGTGTTGATAAATAATTTCCACTTACACCTAGGCTCATCCAATCAACTGATCAGGCTGCAGTGGCACTCTGAGCTGGTCAGTGGGGCTTTACAGTGGGGCTCTACAGTAGAACGTCTACGGCGGAACATCTACGAAGACTGGTCAGGGCTTTACCCAGTAATGGAATCAGACATTACTAGAGCAGAAGAGGCTGAAACTAGGTGACTGATTTCTCTAGACGGGCCTCACGTAGCGAGACGTGGCCGAGCCCAACCCCACTCCCACCTCCACCTCTGACTCACCAGCCACATGGATGCCTAAACCCCACCTCCCACCTCTGACTCACCAGCCACATGGATGCCTAAACCCCACCTCCCACCCCTTCGGCCACATACACTCCGCTCCAACCTGCCAGATACAGTAGACCCCGAGTCCAACACTACGGAGCACAGAGATAGAGAGAAAGAGCCACTCAAGTGAGCCCATCACAAGCATCATAGGAAAACCAGTT
Source organism: Salvelinus alpinus (assembly GCF_045679555.1). Taxonomy (NCBI): domain Eukaryota; kingdom Metazoa; phylum Chordata; class Actinopteri; order Salmoniformes; family Salmonidae; genus Salvelinus; species Salvelinus alpinus. Next base: position 17,909,656 of record NC_092091.1, on the reverse strand, counting down.
CAATCCGGTACCCATAGATTTAAGCCCCTTGGGGTTCAAAGTACCCTGACAGTCAGTCAGCTGACATCAATGGGCCATGATGATGATGATGGCTCCTCCCCATTCTTAGCTCAGACAAGCTCCTGTCCAGAGCAGCTTACAGTAAGTCTGTCTGTGACCCAATCCTATAGATGGGACTGAGGGATTTTACCATGGAAGATCTAGGCTTCGTCAAAAATGGCACCCTATTCCCTTTGCAGTGCACTACTGTTGAGCAGGGCCCATAGGGTAGTGCACCATTAAGGGAATATAGTACCATTTGGGATGCATATCTAAGGGAACCTGGTGGTGAAGATGAAGGTCAGCCTGTGGTTTCAGAGGACGTTCCGAGGGGGAAAACACATGGTATCTCTCATAACCCTTTGGGCACACACTGGTTGAATAAATGTTGTTTCCATATAATTTCTATGAAATTACATTTTAACCAATGTGGAATAGACGCTGAATAGACGTCTGTGTCCAGTGGGAAGTCCTGGAGTAGTGATGTGCGGTCAGGGTAGGGAGGGTAGGCAGTGCCTACCCTGTAAAAATGAATGAACATTTGTGGTGATCTGGTACAAAATGCGCAAGGATGCTAGGAGAAAGTCAGCCTCAACGTGTGCCTTTTTCCCGCCCTTCAAACTCCAAACTCAAAGCATTGACATGACTTGCACATGTGTGTTTCTACCCTATACTGCCAGCTTCGCTGCCTTTCATGTGTCAGTATGTCCGCTTCATTTTCATTGCACTCGAATAATACATACTCGCTCCTGCCTGAGGACGTCACACGTTATCTGCAGCCTTTTGACAGTTACGTTCATTTTACTGCTAGCTAAAATAAGCTGATCAGGATGGCTGAAATATTGCATCTGAAACAGTTTCCAAAGTTGGATTTTCTAACGAAACAGGGGGTGATAAGGAAGACCAACACCTGAGTTTAGGGACCTACATCAAAGGAAGGGACAGAAATAACATGATCATTTCAATCTCAGTGGTATCAACAAAAAAACTGTCTCTGTGGCAGAGCTGCTAGCAGCCGACTCTACAGCTTCCCCTGCCCGCTGTTCTCCACCAGTGACAGCGTGTGGACAACATCTGGTTACTGTGACTTGGACAACTTGCCTACAGCACTCAACAAGCATGAAAAATCTGTGTCTCACATCCAAAGCCATATAGCTCTTAAGATAGATCTGGCATTGAATGAACAACAGAGATTGAACGTCAGCACAATGCAAAGGTAAAAGAGAACCGCGAGATTTTGAAAGACCTAGCTAATTAATGCTACATCATGCTACCTACGTAGGTAAACAGGAGTTGGCATTTCGTGGCAACGATGAGAGTGCCAGCTCATCAAACAGGCCCAGGGGCAACTATGTGGAACTATTACATATGTCTTTGCTGAAAATAATGAACAGTTAGTGTAACAGTATAACTTTACGTCGTCCCCTCGCCCCGACCTCGGGCGCGAACCAGGGACCCTCTGCACACATCAACAACAGTCGCCCACGAAGCGTCGTTACCCATCGCTCCACAAAGGCCACGGCCCTTGCAGAGCAAGGTGCAACACTACTTCTAGGTTTCAGAGCAAGTGACGTAACTGATTGAAACGCTACTAGCGCGTACCCGCTAACTAGCTAGCCATTTCACATCCGTTACACTCACCCCCCTTTCAACCTCCTCCTTTTCCGCAGCAACCAGTGATCCGGGTCAACAGCATCAATGTAACAGTATAACTTTAAACCGTCCCCTCGCCCCGACACGGGCGCGAACCAGGGACCCTCTGCACACATCAACAACAGTCGCCCACGAAGCGTCGTTACCCATCGCTCCACAAAGGCCACGGCCCTTGCAGAGCAAGGTGCAACACTACTTCTAGGTTTCAGAGCAAGTGACGTAACTGATTGAAACGCTACTAGCGCGTACCCGCTAACTAGCTAGCCATTTCACATCCGTTACATTAGCAACCCATTTAACGACCGTCACCATGCTTTTTTTGCTCAAGGCCTGTAAGGGAATTTTCAATGAATGCATTTGTTAAAAAAAAGAAACATCCACATTTTATTAATCTTTTTTTTTTTTTACAACACAAACCATCCACACACAAACATCCACAACATCACACCTAGACCCACCTGCTCACACCCCCTTCTCCAGTGCCTACAGTACATCACTCTCCGCCACATGGCCTCATACTGCACCATTTTGTTTCTGTCCATCGGCCAACGCACTTTCAACACAAAGCTGTCATCAAGGCAAAGGGTGGCTATTTGAAGAATCTCAAATATGAAATATATTTTGATTTGTTTAACACTTTTCTGGTTACTACATGATTCCATATGTGTTATTTCATAGTTTTGATGTCTTCACTATTATTCTACAATGTAGAAAATAGTAAAAATAAAGAAAAACCCTTGAATGAATAGGTGTTCTAAAACTTTTGAACGGTAGTGTATATCTCAATCAGTAGCGCCGTCTACCATTATTACATTACATGTCTATTGTGTTAGTATATATCTCAATCAGTAGCGCTGACTACTAGGCATTTTGTATGTATAGTGCTGTCTACATGTAGGCCTACTTGCTGGCATTTGGGCTGCTGTCTGTAGTGCTGAAAGTCCCCTGTTCGTGCAGGGCACAAGGTATTAGGGCCTGTGAATGTGTGTCTAATGTTTGCGTCGCCTATCTGCTGCTGTTTGATGATTGGTTGTGGTTGTTTGATGGTTATCTTTGTGATCCTGTCATACCGATAAACACCGTAGCAAAAATCCACTTTATGAGTGTGTGTGCGTGCCAGTGAGAGAAGGGGATAGAAAGAGCTTTCCCGGCATCAGACCTTACCGGGCATCAGACCTTACCGGGCATCAGACCTTACCGGGCATCAGACCTTACCCGGCATCAGACCTTACCCGGCATCAGACCTTACCGGGCATCAGACCTTACCGGGCATCAGACCTTACCCGGCATCAGACCTTACCCGGCATCAGACCTTACCCGGCATCAGACCTTACCGGGCATCAGACCTTACCGGGCATCAGACCTTACCGGGCATCAGACCTTACCGTACACTACTGCTCTGGAGCTAATCCAATGGTTACTAGAGAGACAGGGAGGTACATAGATACACATACACACATGTACAAACAAGTGCACACATGTGCATGAACGCATGCACGTACACACACACGCACGCCTCAACACATACACACGCTCATACGCATGCCAATACCTCCATGAACAGATCCTTTGTATTGCAGAAGCCTCTTACTGGTGTATGATGTCATTTCTCTTCAGAAATTACTCTCAACTGTCTCAACAAAGTCACCTAATGAACATGCATACCAGGCTTCCGAAAGAGGATTCTTGTTGCAAACCTACTGACAACATGTTCTTTATGGACTCACAGAGAAAGACCGGTGATAAATGTAAGAAAGAACGCAGTTAAGAGGAAACCAGAAAGTCCTGTTTGAGGAGAAAAGAGAAATCCCTCCCCTCTGTCTCTCTTTCTTTTTGTCTGTCTCTTTCTTCCTCTGTCTTTGTGTCTCTATGCAGCTGTCTAAAGCAGCCAAGCACAAGCTGATTACAGGTCTCAGGTTCCTAGAGTAGAGACAAGTCTCTCACAGTGCAGCCAAGCCACATAGAAACAGACTGCCTAAGGACAGAGCAGGAGAAGTCTCCCATAGATCTTTAGGAATAGACTAAACATGTACAACACATGGTTAGGAAGGGACTGAGTCCTGAGATTGTGGGTCAAAGACATTATGTAGGAACTATTAATCTGCAGTGTTTCTAAACTATATCACTGTGGAGTGTGATGTGAAGTTGCATGAAAAGCCCTGATGAGAAATTATACCTTTTAGAAAACTAAAGAAGATCCATTGGGTTCTTTCAGTGCATGCAGTAACCAACTCAACAGGCAGCTTAAACTCTATCATTGGCGCAGGGAAGAGAACAGTTTTGCAGGTGCACATTGAAGGGCTGTTGAGGAATAGCTCATACATAAATATCAGATTAATTGACAACAAAAAATATATATATATTTGTCACATGCTCCGAATACATCAGGTGTAGACCTTACCGTGCAATGCTTACTTACAAGCCCTTAACCAACAATGCAGTTCAAGAAATAGAGTTAAGAAAATATTTACTAAATAAACTATAGTAAAAAATTAAATAAAAAGTAACACAATAAAATGACATAACAATAACGAGGCTATATACAGGGGGTACCGGTACCAAGTCAATGTGCGGGGGTACAGGTTAGTCGAGCATTTTGGACCTAAACTTGGTGCTTCAGTACCGCTTGCCGTGCGGTTGCAGAGAGAACAGTCTATGACTTGGGTGACTGGAATCTTTAACAATTTTTTGGGCCTTCCTCTGACACGCATAGTAAATAGGTCCTGGATGGCAGGAAGCTTGGCCCCAGGTGATGTAATGGGCCGTACGCTCTACACTCTGTAGCGCCTTACGGTCGGATGCCGAGAAATTGCCATACCAGGCGGTGATGCAACCGGTCAGGATGCTCTTGATAGTGCAGCTGTAGAATTTGTTGAGGATCTGTGGACCACTGCCAAATCTTTTCAGTCTCCTGAGGGGGAGACTGTCTTGGTGTGTTTGAACCATGATAGTTTGTTGGTGATGTGGACACCAAGGTGGCAGGTAGCCTAGTGGTTAGAGCGTTGGGCCAGGAACCGAAAGGTTGCTAGATCAAATCCCTGAGCTGACAAGGTAAAGATCTGTTGTTCTGCCCCTGAACAAGGCAGTTAACCCCTAAGTCATCATTGTGAATAAGAATTTGTTCTTAACTGACTTGCCTAGTTAAATTAAACTCTTGACCCACTACAGCCCTGTTGATGTTAATGGGGTCCTGTTCTGCCCTCCTTTTCCTGTAGTCCACGATCATCTCCTTTGTCTTGCTCACATTTTAGGGAGAGGTTGTTGTCCTGGCACCACACTGCCAGACCTCCAGACCTCAGTTGCCTATTGCAACTGAAAACGCAATCCTCAGGGACCTTAGCTTACAACTGTATAATCACATAAGAAGTAAGTAGGAAGCTGGAAGTGCTGGAAGCTGTATGAAATGCATGAAAATAACTCCATTCTTTTTATGATTTTGGTGGCAGATCTTTTTTTTTTTTTTTTTCTTTTCTCCCCTACTGTCTTGTCTCATCGCTGCAACTCCCGTACGGACTCAAGAGAGGCAAAGGTCCGAAACACACCACACATCCAACCCGGAAGCCAGCCGCACCAATGTGTCAGAGGAAACACCGTACACCTAGCGACCTGGTAGCATGCACTGCACCCAGCCCGCCACAGGAGTCGCTAGTACGCGATGAGACAAGGATATCCCTGCCAGCAAAACCCTCCCTAACCCAGACGACGCTGGGCCAATTGTGCACCGCCCCATGGGCCTCCCGGTCACAACAGAGCCTGGGCTCTAACCCAGAATCTCTGGTGGCACAGCTAGCTCTGCGATGCAGTGCCTTAGACCACTGCGCTACCCGGGAGGCCTCAACCATGGCAGGTCATTGCTGGACCTTAAAACAAGTAGAAACTTTTCAGCGTGAAGCTGGCCTAGGTGGAAAGTTTCACTGATGGAAGGGTGACCTTAGAACTAAAGGCAAACTCCACGTCCACATGGCCCTGGCAGTATGAAGAAGGGCCGCAAGGCAGCAACCAGAGAGACTAATGTAACCCTCAACTACCACTACACAGTGCAGTCAGTGTCTGTCCTGGCTATCCTTACCAAACCTCACAGAGAATACTGTGATCAACAGTTGTGGTCAAATATATTGGCACCCTTGCACGATTCACTATTTCTTAAAAAATAAGTTAAAAAAAAAAAAAAAAACGTTTGTTGTTCACATGTGTATTTGTTTGATTTATAACTGTTAAGGTTTAAGAAAAAAAATAACTATAATTTAGATTTTTCACTTCAAAGCAAAAAATGGCCTGGACTAAATTATTCAAAATGAGAATTAATTTATTTGGAGGCAGGTGATTCTCGTGTATGTCTAATTTACCTCACCTGTGGTAAGTTGCAGGTGCCTACAGGATCATAATAGCCATTCAAGGGCCTCCCGATTGGCGCAGCGGCCCCAGGCTGTCTCACAGCCGGCCATGACCGGGAGACCCATGAGGCGGCGCTCAATTGGCCCAGCGTCATCCGGGTTAGGGGAGGGTTTGACCGGCCGGGATGTCCTTGTCCCAACGTGCTCTAGCGACTCCTTGTGGCGGGCCGGGCGCCTGCAAGCTGACCTCGGTCACCAGCTGGACGGTGTTTCCTCCGACACATTGTTGTGGCTGGCTTCTGGGTTAAGCGTGCTGCTTGGCAGACTTGTGTTTCGGAGAACGCATGGCTCTCGATCTTCGCCTCTCCCAAGTCCGTACTGGAGTTGCAGCAATGGGACAAGACTGTAACTACCACTTGGATATCACGAAAGGGGGTAAAAGTACTACATAAAATATATACAGTATATATATATATATAGCCATTCAACCAGTTTTTAAAAGAGAATACAGAACATTCTGCTCCATTGCACTCCGTTGTAAAGTGCAAGGGTGCCAATATATTTGACCGCAACTTGTATGAGTACCAAATTCAGATTTTTTTTAGATGACTAAAAGAAGGTAACAAGTGGATAAAAATCCCAACCAGCTTGGATGTGGAAAAACACGGGCAGCATTCCTGTAGCTTGGAGGACTGGGGCAGGGACAGGAACGGCAGGATTTGGGTCAAGTTTCAGACTCACAGAGAAAGTGTGCAATTTGGCACTGAAAGGCTCTATTGGTAGGTTGTTGATTCCCTTCATAAGAGATCATTGCACGGCAAGCATTATACACAGACTAGGTTACAATTAAGTTTGATTAATATATATTTTGTGTAATGTGCATAACTTTGATCTGCTAAAAAAGCAAGTAATTTCGGCACCAAGTTACGCACTTAATGTAGGTATGAACTAACCATCAGCAGTCTAGAAATAACTTTATATTGTACTTATATATCCTTCACAAACCCTTTATAAACGTATTATGAAGCCCATTATAAAGACCTGACCATTTAGACACACATGTGGGACCATTTTATCCCATCTGTATACACACATAGAAAAGTATAGATAAGTATAATAGTATATCGTTTATAGATAGTGTGAATGAAGTACATTTATTCTAGAAACAGAGCAAACCTGGAAATATCCTCATGATTAGAAGAGAGGCAAACCTGCAGGCCAGAACAAAAGGATGATCACCCTGAGCACTGAGCCAATTCTCAACACATGCGTCATCTTCCCTTACAGTAATACACATTCACTATCAACAGGCCTCCAAGCTTTCTCCCAAAACCTGACCTCCCAGACACACGTTTTAGCGTCATTACTGATTCTGTCCTCAACACCACCTCTCACCCCTATTTGCCATTTAAAGACCAACGTCAAAGTGTAGGCTAGTCATACTCAACATAATATTATACTCATTATGATAAAAAAGTATTACTACTGAGTTATTCTGAAAGAGAAAAATCCTAAACATTTTCTACAAGTTGTGTTTATCATAAAAATAAACACAAACCTCAAACTCCAATTATCAGGATAAGGATAGGCTCCACTAGGGAAATAATTTGTTACTTTGTTTCAATAAGTGTGCATTGTCCAAAAGGTAGCCTAAGCTGGGAAAAATAAAAACAATTACATTGTAGTAAACTCAACAATGTCATGCATATGCAACTTGCAGCCTAATTATGTATAAGAATGTTACAAAGCTCACATGTTACAAAACTCTCATGGCAATTTTCCAATACATTATTTATAGAAGTAGCCTAACCCTTTAACCTTTTCTTGCCCAGGGACCCCCTCTCAGGCAAACTGGCGACCCAGGGACCCATCATACATTAGCAACAATATATATTTTTAAATGCATGTCTTGTCTTATGGTCAAGTGAATGAGAATGTCAAGGAGAAGTAATTCACATTATAAAATAAATAGATTTGGTCGTTTTTTATTATTATTTTTACATCCCCACATTATAATTGAAAGTGTAAACTCTAACATAGCCTATTAGCTAGAAAGGTAACTTCAAATACATTTTCGCTAAGAACAGCTATTTAGCTGGTTAAACAAAGGTTAGCCGTGTGCTGGAAAACATGTATGTCCAAGTCAAGAAAGCCCTTGCCGTACTGGTAGCGAGTACTTTTTCAAAGCCCATGTCAGATACTCCAGTGAGTGTAATTGGCTCCAATAGTTCAATTTGTTCAATATTAGGAGTTGAGAAATAAAGTTGCCATCATTAGAAAGAAAACATTCTCCTCAACTGTAGGTATGTCATTCAACACGGGTTTATTCTGTTGTTGCTAGCGATATTCATTAAAACATTGAAATAATCAAATAATCAAAACCACTTAATTTTTTATATTTATATATATTTTCGCGGACCCCTGCAGTACGGACCCCTGGAGCTATCAATAGCCATTGGCCTACATCCCAAAAAGCATGTATCATATACATACGTCGGATGCGCAGGCGTACTCGACTGTACAATAACAATGGCCCCAGATATCTTGTTGCAACATGCATTCATTGATTTTTCAGTTTTTTTGCTGAAACTATCATGAATGGGATAAATTCCTTAAAAATATCAGTCGATGAACACCGGCAAATTTCAATCTTAACACTTCAATTCATTGTCAAAACTATACAGTCTAGAAATTCTGCGATATCAGGCATGAAGCAAGCAATGCATTGAGAGTCACATCAATGTGTGATAATAAACCTATCAAATCGATCTACCTTACAATGGACAGCCCGATCCGAAGCCGACATCCCGTCAGAAACCTCCGTGCGTTGAGAAGCTGTCAGTGCGAGTTCGGGTGGAACAAGGACGGAAAGAATTGTCCCCTTCAACACGTCCTTGTTTGTCTCCTAAACAACTCTGCTGCTGTCAAAATCGCCCACATACAGCCACTGCCCACCAGCCGGAACTGACGTAATGATTGACAGCTGATGTGAAAGAACCACAAACCCCCCCTGACACACCTATCTTTTCAGCGAATAGAAAGAGCCCGTCTTTCCCTTGAGCAGGACGCCCCCTAACAAAGGAATGACATTAGGGAGCAAGGCAATAATCCAACTCATGTTCACTAGCTGCTGCGTTGGTCAATGTAGTAGGACAAATGTTCACAGAAGCGTGAAGACCAGAAATATGGGTATTTTAATAACTTAAATTCTTATATCTACAGTTACTAAATGTTTTTATATGTATGTACATTTATTACAGGGTTATAAACATAACCTACAGCTCCTATTGTTGTTCCTGTACTACTGTGCATTCCTCTTATCATAATAAAATAGGATCTTATTCTGCATTGAAGGGTGCTGCGCTTACTCCCGTATTCAGTGCTGCAGAAGGCACACATCCTGTGGTCAGACAACCCCTAAAATGTCATCACACACGGACACGTCACGTGACTCTACTACATGTCATGTGTCATGCCCCCCTGCCTCCACAGCTCACCACTGGCCCAAGACATAGGACTTGATTTTACATTTCAGTCATTTAGCAGAAGCTCTTTTCCAGTGCGACTTACAGGAGCAATGAAAGTTAAGTGCTTTGCTCAAGGGCACATAGACAGATTTTTCACCTAGTTGACTCAGGGATACGAACCAGCAACCTACTGGCCAAAATGCCCATAGCATTTTTGACAAGGTCATACTATAGCCTACTGTGCAAACAACACAGGCATACCAGGGCAGGGATGGAGGACCTTGTCAAAGAACAGCTTGTATAAAATATGTTTTAAAAAATACACTTAATTCAAAATAACAGTTTTTATGTTGCCGAAAATCTTCAGCCACGCTTCTGTGGATAATATGAAAACCAGTCAATACAGTATCACTTTGTCACGACCTGACCTTAGAGAGCCTTTTTTATGTCTCTTTTTGGTTTGGTCAGGGTGTGATTTGGGTGGGCATTCTATGTCCTTCACTTCTATAATTTTGTGTTTCTATGTTTTGGCCGGGTATGGTTCTCAATCAGGGACAGCTGTCTATCGTTGTCTCTGATTGGGAACCATACTTAGGTAGCCCTTTTTCCCTCCTTTCGTTGTGGGTAGTTGTCTTTGTTTGTGGCACTACAGCCCTTAAGCTTCATGGTCGTTTTGTATGGTTTATTGTTTTGTTGGCTTCATTTTAAATAAAGGGAAAACGGCCGTGACACACTGTGAATAATGCCAAACGCATAATGCCGGGGTGTATTAAGTTACCCACAGTTTAACTGATTTAGATACATTTTAATATGATAATATTGACAGCTAGCCAAGCCATGAAGTCCTCCAATAAATTGCTGCAATAAGTTCAACATTACATTTAAGTCATTTAGCTGACGCTCTTATCCAGAGCGACTTACAAATTGGAAAGTTCATACATATTCATCCTGGTCCCCCCGTGGGGAATGAACCCACAACCCTGGCGTTGCAAGCGCCATGCTCTACCAACTGAGCCACACGGGACCACATTAAAGAAGAAGTTTCCTTTGTTACGACCAAATCTCTATGTTTGATATAAATGGCATGTTATAGAAGGTTACAGACATCTTTTTTGTGATATCGCATGTTTTTGAGAAATTTATCCCAAACAACAAATCACTTCTTCGTCCTCGTTGTGTAATATGGAGCCCTGAAAAACATTAACAAAGGCTCCAAAAACACCCAAATACGTACTTTTAGAAACGACAAAGCGCTCAGTATAGTGATGCAGATGTTAAGATGTTGTACAAATGAAATTGTGACATTCCCGAACTTTATCCGCAATGTTATATTCCCTTTTGCACAACTCAAGCCGTTTCCCCATCCAGCTGTTCCATTTTCCGCATAGTCTGCTGTATGTAACTGCCAAAATAAAGGAAACCCGAACGTAAAGCATTTTCGCTGTGGAAAGCATGGGGTGCTTCCACACAGGAAGTTTCAGACACTTGTAGAATCTATGGCAATGTGCATTGAAGCTGTTTTGGTGGCTCATGGTGGCCCAACGCCGTATTAAGCAGCCAGGTCACCCGTGAAAGAAGTCAGTATTTGACATCCATCCATGTCTGAGGAAATTGGGCGATGACGTGTAAACTGGCCTCTAGGGGCAACAGTGAATGCTGTTACTTTCAAGTAGGTCTCAGTTTTGCTAGGGTGTTGTGGACTGGGATGGTGGATGGGCGTTAACATCTGATTTTAAATGTTGCAAGTTGGATCCAGCGATAGAAAGTTGTTGTTTTTATTTTTGTTTTAAGCCTATCCCAAACCTTAACCCTTACCTTAACCATTCGGAGTTAATGCCTAAACTTAAACATGTGGAGTTAATGCCTAAACTTAACCTTAAACAATTCGAAATTTGACATTTGGAACAACTTCGAAATTTACGTTTGAGAAACATGGACGAATGTCTTTTTCTGGTGAGACTGTGAGAGCTGCTAGCAGCACTTTGTATCCCTCATTTACTCAATTTTTCTTTTCTTTTGGCAGTTACATGTCAAATAGACTGAGCGGTATCGCTGGAGTCGCAACAGAATGGAATAGGCCTATAACGTTGCGGATAAAGTTTTGAATGACACAATTTCATGTGTTCAACATCTTAAGATCTTAAGACATGCATCACTATACTGATAGCTTTGCAGGTTCTAAAAGTGTATCTGGGTGTTTTTGGATCCTTTGTTCATGTTTTTTCAGGGGCCCCATACTACACAATGAGGATGAGGATGTGATTTGCTGTTTGGGGTACATTTCTCAAAATTGTGAAATCATGAAAAAGGTCTCTGGAACCTTCCATAACATCCCATTTACATAAAAATGTAAATTTGGTTGTTAAAAAGGAAACATTCCCTTAATGGACCATTTGTGTTTGTACTGGCCTTGTCAGGTGCTGAGTGTGCAACAACCCTCCACTGATTTCTCCTGCAGCCTGTTTCCTCATGTTCTGTCCCTGGTCTGGACTCCATCACACTGTGTCCAGTGCCATTGGCAGAGTGCTGTGTGTTGCTCCATCAGACCTTGGCCCAGATACCCTTCTCCTCTTCCCACACACACACACACACACACACACACACACACACATACACATACACAGAGAGCCTCGTGACAAGCGGTAATCGGCAGCTCTCTGCATCCCCTGGAGTGGCTCCAAGGCCCCAGCCACCAGCCATTGCACTGGAGGTTCCCTGGAGCGGCTCCAAGGCCCCAGCCACCAGCCATTGCACTGGAGGTTCCCTGGAGCGGCTCCAAGGCCCCAGCCACCAGCCATTGCACTGGAGGTTCCTCGCTGTGAGCAAAGGAACATTAGAAGATAAGGCTCGTTTCAACACTTTTCAGAGGGGTTGTCAAAAAGTGTCGGGCATTGGATTTTTTCTGTCTGCACCTCTTTATTTGGTTTCACAATCTGAATCTGGGGGATTGACACAGAATGTTTCCCCACAACTTCTTAATTGAGGAACAACCCATTGGCTCCCATTTGAGACAGAATGGCACAATGTCCTGAACCTAATTCCTCAAACCTACTTCATTCACCTCGTTTTGCCCAAAAAAAACTGTTTATACCTGACAGGCATCGTTAATCCTAATTTTCTCCGCATTCTGACTGTGCCCACATTTTTAGACAGGTGTAGACGATTAAAAGACGCATTAAGATCTGATTGTGATCAGATCTTCCTGACCATAAATGTAAAGGATCATTAATCAGTATGAGGAGATGAGATGCAGTACTCTATTATCCTTTTGCACAGATATTTGCTTACAAACGGCTCATAAATGCCTAGCATAAAGGTACCCTCAAACCACGGCAGGCTTTGGAGTCAGACTGAATCCCACACTTTCTATTTCTTGTCATCCTTTCAATTACAGTTTTTATTTCATTTATTTTACCTTTATTTTAAAATAGAGACCAGTCTCTCTTTCACAAGGGATCCCTGTATACAAATAATTTACTAAATACAATATAATGCAAATATACAAAAACTTCAAATACATTCAAGAAACACAATTACATTCATCAGCAAAGAGGGCCCCAATCAGTTTGAACTGCCACAGAGGCACCAGAACATCCAGCTGTATGAACTCTGTAGATTGTTTCATACATGGTGTGCAAACAAACTAAAAGCAGATTTACCTAACTCTGAGGAGAACAAAGGTATTTCCAGAGTTAGCCATCCCTGAGACCGTGAACGGTAACTCGTATGCCTAAAGGTTATAGCGAAGTTAGAAGTTAGATACAGTGGGAGTTTTTGTAAGAGAGCTTTATAAATAAAAAAGAGAGCGTGACTTCAAAGAGGGCCAGCCTACTTCTGGTAAAGAATGCAGTGATGTGTACTGAACCTGTCTCCCTTAGTAAAGCGAAGTGCGCTATGGTAAACTGATTCTAACAGTTTTAATGAAGTGGCAGCTGGATTCATATAGATCAGGGATGGGAAACATTGATGGGGTGGGGGCCACAAAAAATCTGAACGCATCATGAGGGGCTGCAGTGGCTCAGCGGTTCGGAGTACCCACATACCCTTCACACACAGGCAGAGCCAGCCCCAGGCTTTTGGAAGCACTAAGCAACAACAAAAAAGATCATTGTACCTACCATCCCTGATATAGAGGATGTCGTGATAGTCTAGGACCGGTAGGAACGTTGATTGAATGACCTGCTTTCTACTATTTAGCGAGTTTCAACTGTTCACCCATTGGAGTAATGTCTTTATGCTGCCAACTGCGTAGAAATTATTACATTTTTTAGTAGAGATCAAATATCAATCCATATCAATTAAATATCAGTGTCTGGACTACTGGCCTGTAGTGGTTAGAGCGTTGGGCCAGTACCCGGAAGGTTGCTGGATTGAATCCCCGAGCTGACAAGGTAAAAATCTGTCGTTATGCCCCTGAGCAAGGCAGTTAACCCACTGTTTCCCAGGCGCCAAAGAAGTGGATGTCGATTAAGGCAGCCCCCCGCACCTCTCTGATTCAGAGGGGTTGGGTTAAATTACACATTTCAGTTGAATACATTCAGTTGGACAACTGACTAGGTATCCCCCTTTCCCCTATGTGGGTCTGGACTTAGTAAAATGGCCCTCTACCCCCACCTGCTGCTGAAATGCATACTGTGCATCACAATTCAATTTACTTAAATGTGTTGAAATTCAGATGCACTCTAAAATCTAATTCAACTACAAAATAGATTGTGCTGAGAAATTGTTTAGCAATTAGGGACATATATATATATATATATACAGGAGCAATGTAGAGACTGTATGTTATTGTGTGATTGTTGAGTGGCTCTGGTCTACAAGCAGGCACTAGATGGCAATATAATCACCTTTCTAAATTCAAAGCAGATTTAAATTTCAATGTTCATATTTTAAAATTTGACCTTTTTTTAAACTGGGCAAGTCAGTTAAGAACAAATTCTTATTTTACAATGACCTTCTACCCCCGCCAAACCCTCCCCTAACCCGGACGACGCTGGGCCAATTGTGCGCCGCCCTATGGGATAAGGTGGAATAGAGCTTGTTCATCCCAGTAAATTGTGTTTCAAGTATTAAAGTGGAATACAATTTATCCAAATGCAGATTGTGACTAAATAAGATTCTGTTTATAATAGGGGAAAGTCATATTTCAGATGGAGGTGTGAGAGGACACCCACTTTGTGGCTTTTTTTCAAGTGAATGCCTTGAAAAGGGTGCAGATGAAGACAGTCACTGTAGGAATGATATGACCTCATCCCACAGGCAGTCACTGTTACCACTTTATCTACAGAAAATGAATAATGTAGTCTAAATACTCAGTGTCTCCCTGAGACAGAGTGAACAGACAGAGAGCCATTGTCTCATGTGTCTTAGTATTCAACTCCCTCTCCTTTGTCACAAGGGCCAAGGCTCAAGTCAGTTCAATATGGTGGCCGGTGGGAGGATTGGGAAGAGGTGCAGCATCCATACTAATCTACGCTGCACTGAGGGAGTGAGAAACTACACACTCATACATTTGGGGGACGGCGAATGCTATTTACAGTGCATTCGGAAAGTATTCATTTCCACATTTTGTTAATTATAATCTTATTCTAAAATGGATAAAATAGTTTTTTCCCCTCATCAATCTACACACAATACCCCATAACAACAAAGCAAAAACAGGTTTTTAGAATATTTTGCAAAAATGCATTAAAAATAAGAAAATGAAATATCACATTTACATAGGTATTCAGACCCTTTACTCAGTACTTTGTTGAAGCACCTTTGGCAGTGATTACAGCCTCAAGTCTTCTTGGGTATGACGCTACCAGCTTGGCACACCTGTATTTGGGGGGTGTCTCTCATTCCTCTCTGCAGATCCTTTCAAGCTCTGTCAGTTTGGATGGGGAGCGTTGCTGCACAGCTATTTTCAGGTCTTTCGAGAGATGTTCAACCAGGTTCAAGTCCGGGCTCTGGCTGGGCCACTCAAGGACATTCAGAGACTTGTCCCGAAGCCACTCCTGCGTTGTCTTGGCTGTGTGCTTAGGGTCATTGTCCTGTTTGAAGGTGAACCATCGACCCCAGTCTGAGGTCCTGAGTGCTCTGGAGCAGGTTTTCATCAAGAATCTCTCTGTACTTTACGCCATTAATCTTTCCTCGATCCTGACTAGTCTCCTAGTGCCTGCCGCTGAAAAATATCCCCACAGCATGATGCTGCCACCACCATGCTTCACTGTAGGGATGGTGCCAGGTTTCCTTCAGACCTGACGCTTGGCATTCAGGCTAAATAGTTCAATCTTGGTTTCATCAGACCAGAGAATCTTGTTTCTCATGGTCTGAGAGTCTTTAGGTGCCTTTTGGCAAACTCCAAGCGGGCTGTCACGTGCCTTTTACTGAGGAGTGGCTTCTGTCTGGCCACTCTACCATAAAGGCCTGATTGGTGGTGTGCTGCAGAGATGGTTGTCCTTCTGGAAGTTTCTCCCATCTCCACAGAGGAACTCTAGAGCTCTGTCAGAGTGACCATCGGGTTCTTAGTCACCTCCCTGACCAATGCCCTTCTCCCCCGATTGCTCAGTTTGGTCATGCAGCCCTAGGAAGAGTCTTGGTGGTTCCAAACATCTTCCATTTAAGAATGATGGAGGCCACTGTGCTCTTGGGGAGCTTCAATGATGCAGAAATGTTTTGGTACCCTTCCCCATATATGTGCCTCGACACAATCCTGTCTTGGAGCTCTATGGATAATTCCTTCGACTTCATGACTTGATTTTTGCTCTGACAAGCATTGTCAACTGTGGGACCTTATATAGACAGGTGTGTGCCTTTCCAAATCATGTCCAATCAATTGAATTTACCACAGGTGGACTCCAATCAAGTTGTAGAAACATTTCAAGGATGGTCAATGGAAACAGGATTTCTAGAAAAACCTGTTTTTGCTTTGCCGTTATGGGGCACTGTGTGTAGAATGCTGAGGATTTTGTTGTATTTAATCCATTTTAGAATAAGGCTGTAACGTAACAAAATGTGGAAAAAGTCAAGGGGTCTGAATACTTTCCGAAGACACTGTATATCAATGCAAATTGTGCCTGAGTAGTTTACTGGTAGTGTACTTGCGATCCGGAACCCTTGGTGTGCCATACGTTTCAAATCTGTACTTGACCTCCTGTTTGTTGAGGTGAATTATACTTCACTCTGCAGTTTTTTTCAAATGAGATTTAATGAAGCAAGAACACAGTTAATGAAAACATTTGTTTTTGTCATTTAGCAGGTCCCTCTTACCCTCATTTGATGCACATACGCATCAAAGACTTTCATATGATCATTTAAGATGAGAAAAAAGAACAAACCCGCACACTGCTCTTGCTAGTATGGGCTCCTGAGTGGAACAGCGGTCTAAGGCACTGCATCTCAGTGCCAGAGGCATCACTACAGTCCCTGGTTTGAATCCAGGCTGTATCACATTAGGCCGTGGTTGGGAGTCCCATAGGGCGGCGCACAATTGGCCCAGCATCGTCTGGGTTTGGCCAGGGTAGGCCGTCATTGTAAATAAGAATTTGTTCTAAACTGACTTGCCTAGTTAAATTAAAATAGTATCACTGCTCTTCAATAAACTTTACATATCGGCCTCAAGGCCTTCGTCAGAGCTTTTGTGAGTTTATAAAAATTAGCACCCTTATGTAGACATAGCTCCACCCATATCCGTTCAATGCATCGAATGGGGTTGCAGTTTTTTCTCATCTTATTACCATGCACCTGCAAAAAATATATCCCAGATGTGTGACTGCCATTTGAATATTACCATTTAACAAATCCAAATCCACAGCAAAAAGAAAGACAAGGTACGGACGACATTTATAAAATAATACTTTTTATTACTCATTTGAATACATACAATTTCAAAGTTATCCAATAACATGTTAGCTACATGGTAATCATAGATTGTCAGTAGACTTTACCTGAAATGCTCCTGTGTCCTCTGGAGCTGATTAACAGATAGATAACTATTTTATACCTAGATACCTAAATAGATACCTATTTTCAATGCTAGATTATCATGTGGTGCCAACGGCGGCCTCTGCTGTTGTCTGGTGTAGTCTTGCTGCCCTTCAGGGAAGGCAGTAAGTTGTATAGTTATCTCCTGACGGGGCAAAATCACTACCCTGAAACCACACAACCTACTACCTCACCCCGTGCGAACATCCGAGAGGCAGAGCACTTTCATGGCAAAATAATACATATAGTATACAAAGAGCCAAAACAGAACCAAATGATGCATAGATACAATATACATGACATTACAAACATGTTATCAACCTGAATTAGTACATAATACATATTCCTATCGAGGTCCAAGTGACGAGAGCTCTGCAGAGATGATGGATGATATTACAGCCACCTCAGGAAAGACAGTAAGTTGTATAGTTATCTGACAGGAAGGGTAGGACCCTAAAACTATACAACCTACTACCTCACCCCAAAGGACAGTGATAGACCCGTCAGTCTACTCTGGTCCTCCAGTACCATGTTCCCAGTCAGCTAAGTCAGGAAGACAGCTTCAACAACACCTCAGTAAACACAGAAAAATGGTTAGAATTGAAACATAGTGAAAAGCAACCTGGTTCAAGCATTAATGTTGTAACTCTGCGTGCTGCACCGTTGGTTATGTTTCCTCGTTAAATTGTTGGGAGCAGAGTGTGGAACTTTCTTTCTTTCTTTTGTTTAGAAAGAATTAAACATAAGCACATAATCACAGATTCATTCACCTCTAACCAGTCTGACACAGAGATACTGGGATTGTCTGAAGTGTCAAGGGGACAGTTTTCCAGAAGTAAAAAGCATATTTAATAGAGAATCTCCATTTAAAGAGCTATTTAGTACAGGACTGGGCTTAATGTGTGTCCAGGAAACCTTTACTAAATGTATTCCTGGTAACTGGTGTACACTAGGCATTTCCCAGAGAGGAGTGAGTTTCCACTGGTGGACAGACAGACAGTGGGGTGGACTAGCTCAAGCCCTCAACCACATGTGCAGAGCAGTGCAGCTGCTGCTGTTAATGTTTCTCACCTGCTCCCTAATGCGCAGAAAGAGAGAGAGGAATACACTGGCCTACTGCCTCCTCCTCCTTCTTCCTCCTCCCCCCTCCTCCTTCTTCCTCCTCCCTCCATCATGCTCACAGCAGCTTGTCAGGTAGCTCTGTCTGAAAGGACCCAACAGGAAAAATCAGTTAGTTGTAGGCAAAACATCAACTTGAGCTTTGCCTTCTAGCAACAAAATGCAAGAAAAAGGTCATTGACGTACAGTAAATGAGTGTGTTTTCAATCAATTGCCTGGTGAAATGAAAATAAAATGCAATTTGTGTGTTAATGCATGAGTAAGCACCCAAGGACGAACACACATTCTCTCACTCACTGTCACAATGCCTGCTGTTCGGTCATATAATCCTGTTGGATGCGTTGCTATATCCCCTATGTCTGATAGGAGCAGGAGACTACAGTAGTACAGTACAGTAGTACAGTTGTACAATACAGTACTACAGTTGTACAGTAGAACAGTAGTACAGCAGTCCAGTAGTACAGTTGTACAGTAGTACAGTACAGTAGTGCAGTACAGTAGTACATTAAAGTAATACAGTAGTACAGTTGTACAGTAGTACATCAGTCCAGTAGTACTGTACAGTAGTACAGTTGTACTGTAGTATAGTACAGTAGTACAGCAGTACAGTAGTACAGTACAGTACTACAGTACAGTAGTACCGATGTACAGTAGTACGGTATAGCAGTACAGTAGTACAGCAATGCAGTAGTACAGTAAAGTAGTACAGTAGTACAGCAATTCAGTAGTACAGTACAGCAGTACAGTACAGCAGTACAGTAGTACAGCAGTATAGTAGTACATGAGTACAGTAGGACAGTGGTACAGTACAGTAGTACAGCAGTACAGCACAATAGTACAGTAGTACAGTACAGTAGTACAGTAGTACAGCAGTACAGTACGTTAGTACAGCAGTACAGTACAAAGCACAGTAGTATAGTACAGTAGCACAGTAGTACAGTACTACAGTAGTACAGCACAGTATGTCTTGAGAGGATCATTGTGTCTGCTCAGTAGTGAGGAGTATTTCGCCTGCATTATTAAACATAGCCTTGCTTACTGTTCTGGGATGTGGATCACTGGAGGCTTGGCTTCTAGGTACATACGCACGCACGCACGGACGCACACGCATACACTCACAAACTTACGCAGGCACACACACACACACACACACACACACACACACACACACACACACACACACACACACACACACACACACACACACACACACACACACACACACACACACACACACACACACACACACATTCACTTTACTGTAAAGGAGAGTTCTGGGTTCACAAGGTGAATACACTTGACCTTAGCTTTCTGACTTGACACTATCTTCTAATATGGCAGATGGCTGTTGAGTTTGATCCATGTTGTGATGGTAAAGGAATTGCAAAAAAAGCTACCGTTATGGAAACGACGAACAGAGAACGATAACTTCGCAAACTTTCCCCTGCTGGACGACTGTGTAAGTAAGATCGAAGATGTATCTGGAATCGGAGACATTTCTGTACCCGCGGAACTGAAGCAAGCAATTGCCACGCACTTAGATGAGCTTGCAAAGTCTCTCGACGGATACTTCCCTACAAGAGAGTCATATCCAGCATGGGTGAGACAGCCGTTCACGTTTAGTGTTGAGACAACAGATGTCAATGATGAATACCTCGATGAAATCATTGAAATTCAGCAGAGCCAGGTTCAACAGCAACTCTTCAGAACAACAACGCTTTCAACGTTTTGGTGTCAACAAATGGTAACGTACCCTGTTATTGCTAAGAAAGCTCTGGAGATTTTCATACCGTTTGTTACAACATATCTTTGCGAGCAATCCTTTTCGAGGATGCTGGACATAAAAACGAAGAAAAGGAACAGACTTTGTTGCGAAAATGACATGAGAGTGGCACTTGCCAAGGTGAAGCCGTGCATTTCTGAACTGGTCTCTGAAAGGCAACAGCAGAAGTCACACTGATTTGCAGTAAATATTCATTATTATGTTTTTGTTTTTGTGTGAAAATCATGTTTTGATGATTTTGTTCTTTGAACACACAGTGTTGATGTTGATGAACGGTTCATTTTGTGCACCAGTAAAATATATACCTATGTTTTGAATTTGAAAAAATCATATTTTATTTTTCCAATTAAGAAGGGTTCGGTGAATGCGCATATGAAACTGGTGGGGTTCAGTACCTCCAACAAGGTTAAGAACCACTGGTCTACAGGCAGAGGCTCACAGACCTGCCTCCTCCATTAGCTGTCTGTCTACAGGCAGAGGCTCACAGACCTGCCTCCTCCATTAGCTGTCTGTCTACAGGCAGAGGCTCACAGACCTGCCTCCTCCATTAGCTGTCTGTCTACTGGCAGAGGCTCACAGACCTGCCTCCTCCATTAGCTGTCTGTCTACTGGCAGAGGCTCACAGACCTGCCTCCTCCATTAGCTGTCTGTCTACAGGCAGAGGCTCACAGACCTGCCTCCTCCATTAGCTGTCTGTCTACAGGCAGAGGCTCACAGACCTGCCTCCTCCATTAGCTGTCTGTCTACAGGCAGAGGCTCACAGACCTGCCTCCTCCATTAGCTGTCTGTCTACAGGCAGAGGCTCACAGACCTGCCTCCTCCATTAGCTGT
Organism: Salvelinus alpinus; assembly: GCF_045679555.1. Classification (NCBI taxonomy): domain Eukaryota; kingdom Metazoa; phylum Chordata; class Actinopteri; order Salmoniformes; family Salmonidae; genus Salvelinus; species Salvelinus alpinus. The sequence continues at coordinate 17,888,462 of NC_092091.1, read as the reverse complement.
CTGTCTACAGGCAGAGGCTATTGGTGTGTGTGTGTGTGTGTAGTCCAGAGAGGTAACCAGGTGCAGACAGGAGGCATCCAGACAGACACGTCAGAGTGTTTAAAAAGGGAAGAATGGCTTCTTGGCCCCCTGGGTTAAGGGAGGGAGCAGGCATGGACATCTATTTATACCAGCCCAGAGAGAGGAGAGCAGAGAACAGGGAGGGGGTTGCCAGGCCAGGTCCAGTTACACATGGCTGGGCGGGGGGTGGGGATTCTGGTCAAAGTCAGACAGGCTGACCTCCCTATAACCTCTGGTGCTGATATGGGCCTTGTGTGGCGTCCTGGTTGTGCTGTAAATGTGTGTCTGTCTGTACATGTTGACGATATGATAGAAAAATCACATAAGTGCGATCCAGCGATCCAGCAAATCCTTAACCCTCACACCCAGAGCCAGAGTTAATATGGCCTGTATGGAAGTAGGATTAACCAAAGTTAGCTGATCTAGCACCAGTTAGCTGATCTAGCCCCAGTTAGCTGATCTAGCACCAGTTAGCTGATCTAGCCCCAGTTAGCTGATCTAGCCCCAGTTAGCTGATCTATCCCCAGGTAGCTGATCTAGCCCCAGGTAGCTGATCTAGCCCCAGTTAGCTGATCTAGCCCCAGTTAGCTGATCTAGCCCCAGTTAGCTGATCTAGCCCCAGTTAGCTGATCTCACACCAGTTAGCTGATCTAGCCCCAGGTAGCTGATCTAGCCCCAGTTAGCTGATCTAGCCCCAGGTAGCTGATCTAGCACTAGTTAGCTGATCTAGCCCCAGGTAGCTGATCTAGCACTAGTTAGCTGATCTCGCCCCAGTTAGCTGATCTAGCCCCAGGTAGCTGATCTAGCCCCAGGTAGCTGATCTAGCACCAGTTAGCTGATCTAGCCCCAGTTAGCTGATCTAGCCCCAGGTAGCTGATCTCGCCCCAGTTAGCTGATCTAGCCCCAGGTAGCTGATCTAGCCCCAGTTAGCTGATCTAGCCCCAGTTAGCTGATCTCGCCCAGTTAGCTGATCTCACACCAGTTAGCTGATCTCGCACCAATTAGGTGATCTAGCACCAGGTAGCTGATCTAGCCCCAGTTAGCTGATCTATCCCCAGGTAGCTGATCTAGCCCCAGTTAGCTGATCTCGCACCAGTTAGCTGATCTAGCCCCAGTTAGCTGATCTCGCACCAATTAGCTGATCTAGCCCCAGGTAGCTGATCTATCCCCAGGTAGCTGATCTAGGCCCAGTTAGCTGATCTATCCCCAGTTAGCTGATCTCGCACCAATTAGCTGATCTAGCCCCAGGTAGCTGATCTATCCCCAGGTAGCTGATCTAGCCCCAGTTAGCTGATCTCGCACCAATTAGCTGATCTAGCCCCAGGTAGCTGATCTATCCCCAGGTAGCTGATCTAGCCCCAGTTAGCTGATCTCGCACCAGTTAGCTGATCTAGCCCCAGGTAGCTGATCTAGCCCCAGGTAGCTGATCTAGCACTAGCCTCATCTTTGTAGAAGAACAATGGCCTCAGTCATTGCAGTGACAGGGCATGCAGCTGGGATCACCCAGAGAAGGGAGCTTTACCCTCCAGCTGCTTCTCATCACACGCACGCACACAAGCATGCACATAAACATGCACTCAGTAAAGGTCACAGTCCCACTACTACCCATAAGCCACCATGCTAACACCCTAACCCTATTACCCATGCATCTTCCTGGTGACCCAGAGGGCCTCTTGTCCATTAAGACAAGTCAACAGATCTGAAACGTCCACCCCTCTGCCTGCCGGCTGCCTCCTTCAGTTTGACGGTGCCCCAGCCCCTGGCCATCTGACGAGGCTAGCGCCTGCTGCAGAGTGCCCTGCCGACACAAAGCTGCATCTGTCGTAGGTCTATTAATAGAGGGTGGGACACATACATTTACATTTACATTTAAGTCATTTAGCAGACGCTCTTATCCAGAGCGACTTACAAATACCTCTCCTCTGCTCTCTCTCCCTGGCTCTGAACATTACTGGACCACTGGCTGGCAGAGTGGACAAACAGGAGGTGTACTACAGTACATACAGTAACCTTGACGAACAGGCTAGCAGCTAGGACAGTTAGCTACTACTGTGCAGTTATCTACTGTACTGTACCGTTAGCTATACAATTAGCTATGGTTAGATATAGCCGACAGTTAGCTACCATATAGTTAGCTACAGTTAGCTACTGTACAGTTATCTATACAATTAGCTATGGTTAGCTATAGCCGACAGTTAGCTACCACAGAGTTAGCTACAGTTAACTATTGTACAGTTCAAGCTTTTGCCAGGATAAGGTCTGCCATGTAAACCATTGCTATCAATACCAGCTAGCTGTATAATTAGTCATACATGACAACCATAAAATGCATTGATAAAGCAGACTAATGCATATCAGAGATAAAATAAAAACCTCTTGAGTCCAACTTGATTTTTCTTCAGCCCTGTGTGTGTGTGTGTGTGTGTGTGTGTGTGTGTGTGTGTGTGTGTGTGTGTGTGTGTGTGTGTGTGTGTGTGTGTGTGTGTGTGTGTGTGTGTGTGTGTGTGTGTGTGTGTGTGTGTGTGTGTGTGTGTGTGTGTGCGTGCATGGCTGTATGTGCGTGTGTGTGTGTGCATGTGGCAGTGCCAGTGAGTGTTAGCGTGAGATATGTGACCATGTTGCGTGGCCATCTGCTCTGTGTAACCATAAAGACACGGGCCCACCAGAGGCAAGGCAGCTTCACAGTATCATTTCCATAAGGTCTGGTCTGGGTATGGATGCATGGGGAAATGGGTGCTTATGTCTCTGGATAGATGATACACAGATAAGGCATGGTTAATGCGATATTTATAATTAATTCCACAAACACAATATGGAGGCCATTCTGTGTCATACTGGAGCCCATGGGCAGATTAGAGGAAGGAGAGTAAAGAGAGCGAGAACAGACTAAAGAATTGAGCTACAGTACGGGGGTGAGACTGTCTGTCCCCAAAGAGAGTGTGTCTGAAGGGTGTTCAACAGCCGAACACAGGCTTCTGTCTAGTCTATGTGGCTCTAGTCTATGTGGCTCTAGTCTATGTGGCTCTAGTCTATGTGGCTCTAGTCTATGTGGCTCTAGTCTATGTGGCTCTAGTCTATGTGGCTTCAGTCTATGTGGCTCTAGTCTATGTGGCTCTAGTCTATGTGGCTCTAGTCTATGTGGCTCTAGTCTATGCGGGCAGTAGCCTATAGGCTATAGATTCCCACATTGCTAAAAAGAGAGCACCATCTGAATTTGCTAACATTGCTAGTGAAGGAACGATGCACAGTTGTCTTAGCATAGATGAATACTTGCGAACATTAGAGAAATCACGGTGGCCGTGATTATTTCCTGTAACAAACTGCCCACTTTTTCTTGACACACCAATGGTATTTCTTAAAATAGGTCAATATCACCACCAGAGAGGTACATTTAAACCTCCAAATTCAAGGTTTACTTTTGTTCCTCTTCACTTGGTCTGTCTCAAGTGTAGAGTGCCAATATTGCATGATCGTCGCATCTTTGACTACATTTACATTACATTTAAGTCATTTAGCAGACGCTCTTATCCAGAGCGACTTACAAATTGGTGCATTCACCTTATGATATCCAGTGGAACAACCACTTTACAATAGTGCATCTAACTCTTTTAAGGGGGGGGGGGGTTAGAAGGATTACTTTATCCTATCCTAGGTATTCCTTAAAGAGGTGGGGTTTCAGGTGTCTCCGGAAGGTGGTGATTGACTCCGCTGACCTGGCGTCGTGAGGGAGTTTGTTCCACCATTGGGGTGCCAGAGCAGCGAACAGTTTTGACTGGGCTGAGCGGGAACTGTACTTCCTCAGAGGTAGGGAGGCGAGCAGGCCAGAGGTGGATGAACGCAGTGCCCTTGTTTGGGTGTAGGGCCTGATCAGAGCCTGAAGGTACGGAGGTGCCGTTCCCCTCACAGCTCCGTAGGCAAGCACCATGGACTAGGATAATTATGCTTAATTTGTAACCAAGTGGGAGGCAGAAATGCACCAGTTGTGAAGTCGTAAATACCAGTTGGATGCATTCACGTGCTTTGAACTCGTTGAGAAATGCCAATTTGCTAATGACCAACAAGCTGCGTAAACCATAAAAGCTCAGGATGATAAACAAGTTTCCCACAAGGAATCACCAGTTGTAGGGCTGTTCAAGTGGATTTTTTCCATTCGTTTGGGGTAAATTCCCACTTTCCACTTGGTTACGAATGCAGCACTGCTAACGTTACGTTTTTGCAAATATGACATAACTGTGGGTTCGAGACCCCTCGCTTTAAACATTTTTGTTAATATTAAGGAAAACACTGTTCATTACTTTTAATGCATATACAAGTTTAGTGTAGGGCTACACGTCTATGTATATAGCCTATACTATAGTAGCGTTGATTATTTATGTAGCAGTGTCAGTAGCCTATGTGTCGGGCTGCAAGATGCTCCGACAAGAAGCTCCTCATGAAATGGACAACAACGTCATCAAAACAAAGGAGACGATCGTGGACTTCAGGAAACAGCAGAGTGGAGAAGGTGGAAAGTTTTAAGTTTCTCGGCGTACACATCACAGACAAACTGAAATGGTCCACCCACACAGACAGTGTGGTGAAGAAAGCGCAACAGCGCCTCTTCAACCTCAGGAGGCTGAAGAAATTTGTCTTGTCACCTAAAATCCTGACAAACTTTTACAGATGCACAATTGAGAGCATCCTGTCGGGCTGTATCACCGCCTGGTACGGCAACTGCACTGCCCTCAACCGCAAGGCTCTCCAGAGGGTAGTGAGGTCTGCACAACGCATCACCGGGGGCAAACTACCTGCCGTGCAGGACACCTACAGCACCCAATGTCACAGAAAGGCCAAAAAGATCATCAAGGACAATAACCACCTGAGCCACTGCCTGTTCACCCCGCTACCATCCAGAAGGCGAGATCAGTACAGGTGCATCAAAGCGGGGACCGAGAGACTGTAAAACAGCTTCTATCTCAAGCCCATCAGACTGCTAAACAGCAATCACTAACTCAGAGAGGCTGCTGCCTACATAGAGACTCATTAGTCACTTTAAACAATGCCACTTTAATAATATTTACATATCTTACATTACTCATCTCATATGTATATACTGTATCTTATACCATCTATTGCATCTTGCCAATGCCGCTCGGCCATCGCTCATCCATATATTTATATGTACATATTCTTATTCCATCCCTTTAGATTTGTGTGTATTAGGTAGTTGTTGGGGAATTGTTAGATTACTTGTTAGATATTACTACACTGTCGGAACTAGAAGCACAAGCATTTCGCTACACTTGCATTAACATCTGCTAACCATATGTAGGTGACCAATAACATTTGATTTGATGATTTGATTCGATTTAATGCTTGTCTTCGAACCAAATAACACGTGTGTGACAGAGTCGATCATTAAACAAATGCATATAAAAGGTTATAGGCCTACATTTAGGTGTGCATGTCCATGTCATATAGCCTATGCGATATGATTATTTGGCCATGCAAAAGTGAAGAACGAGGTAGCTCCTTATTAAATTCATTCTTAATCTTCATTTTCAAGCTGTTGGCGGTAGGGTGTCCATTTTCAACACACTAACACAATGCATGTAATTCTAGATTTCAAAGGGGGAAAAAACTAATGTGAGATTCAAACCCTTGCCACAATCTGGACAATTACGTGGAGCTAGGCACTCTACACAAAGAGCTATTTGACCAGTCAGTCAAATGTGATGTAGTTGCTTTGATTATCAGAAAGTGCTGTTGGACCACGTCCAACTACGTTGACGATTTTAATTGGTTTGATACGGACACTTGCTGAGGTTAGCCTAGGGCTAAATGTGCAAGCTTATGTAACGGGAACAGCTAATGACGTGCAACTACGTCAACGATTTAAATTGGCTGATGCTTAAACTTAACCTTGAACTTAAACTTTTTCTAATGTTCGTAAGTATTGCCCCCATGGGTCTTTGAAGCTGTTTCCCACATTGCTAGAGAGATCAGATAAGGGGGGGTGTGGTTCCCTATAGCCGTGGTCTTAGGCCTAAGCAACATGGGATCTATACATCCCATGCATGTGTAATCGAATGCCTGGCATGTGCTGACTTCTAGAGCTGTAGGCAGTACATGGGGCTTGTACTGGGGGTGAGGTTGGGGTCAGGTTTGGAGCTGGGATTTGGGGCTTGGCTGAGGATGGGGCATAGGGCTTGTACTGGGGGTGAGGTTGGGGTCAGGTTTGGAGCTGGGATTTGGGGCTTGGCTGAGGATGGGGCATGGGGCATAGGGCTGGAACTGGGGCTGAGGTTGGAGCTAGGGCTGGGGCCTGCAACTACAACTAGGGCATAGGCATGGGCTGGGGCTGTAGCTCGGAGTAGGGGAAACAGTTAGGGATGTTGGAGAGAGCTAGAGCGGCCCCTGCTCCTATTCTTCTGCACTGAAAGCATGACAGGAAGGTTGTGTTTCCGGGCCAGGCACAGGATTGCTGGGGTAGTCAGGGCGGGGTACAGAGTGGGCTGGGGCAACTGCAGGCTGTAGCACATTTTGGGCCACTAGAAAATAACAATTTATGGCGTCTGCCCAAGGTCAGCTCTTCGAGAAGAGGAGCTGGGAAGGCTCCATAGGCACTGCTTGTTTGTATGCACTCAGTCAGTCAGTCAGCAATTAAACCTCCAATAAGAAATACCCACCCCCCCTAAAAAAAAGAAACTCTGGACTAGTGCCCTCCTCTTTTCTATGTCCTTTCTAGCCTAGCCTAGCCTCACCTATCCCTTCACTTGAACTCTCCCTCTCTCTCCCTCTCCTCTCATCTTGCTATCTGACAACTTTGACAGTAGCACACTAAATGGATGGGAGAGCTACAAGGAGCTGGAGGCAGAGAGCGGAGGCCATTTTGTAATGGCTCCAGGCACAGCAGAGAGATAGTGGTGGTCGACTATGAGGCCGAACTTCGTTTGCCCCAATGGATTCTAAAGATTAGGTACGGTGTGTTTGTGTGTGTGTTTCAATCACCTGCACTTGCTAATTGCTGTTTCAAATTAAGATGGGGGCAGTCATAAATACTAAACAAATCCAAATCTATTCAATATGATATAATATAAAATAGCTTACAATATGTTACTTACTGCTAGGGCCATCTGTCTGACCATGGGGTTCTCTGCTTGGCTAAAAGTCCTGTGCCATCGGCCGAGGCCTAAGTCATGCAGCCTAGAGACAGAGACAGAGAGAGAGAGAGAGAGAGAGAGAGAGAGAGAGAGAGAGAGAGAGAGAGAGAGAGAGAGAGAGAGAGAGAGAGAGAGAGAGATCAGTCTGGTTCCAGGGCCTCCAGTCTCTGTAGTATGTTGACTAATAAGCTCGCCCCACAGTCTCCCCATGGTCTCGCCTGGCTAAGGAAATTCATTAGTGAAGCAAGTACCACACCACACCCTCTCTGCTCACTCTGCTGAACACTGAATACACAGCAACTTTCTGTGCCGCATGACCAGTCAACACCAACACAATAACCTGCATCCTCACGAACACCAACACAAACACAAATCCCAGGAACACCACTAATACCAATACTAATGCTGACAACAACCCCAAGACTAACACCAACCCCCACACCACCACACCGGCCTCAATGGATCCATACTAACAAAGTCTGAGTTAACCCTGTGCTTAAACATTTCAGACCAACTATAGGAGCTGTTAGCATTCCCCATAGATAAACATGCCACAATTAGCCAGCCTTACTCCCACAAGACCTTGTGGAACAGCTAAACTTTGAATATGGATGATTTTCTATCTCTCGCTATAGCGCATATTGACCTATATTAAGATATTTGATTGGCTGGTGCGCTGCTACCGTCTACTTCAGTCATTGGTTGACGCGCTATTATAAGTGTGCACGCGTCACTCGTGGTAGCAAGGCGGCTAATTGTGACATGTTTTCCTATGGGAAAAGCTAACAGCTAATATAGTTGTTCTAAAAGGCATAGTATGGACCCAGCATGTCCACAGCCTGGTATTGTGTTATGTCACCGACTCGCTGCATATGAGTGTAAGTGTGTGTGTGTGTGTGTGTGTGTGTGTGTGTGTGTGTGTGTGTGTGTGTGTGTGTGTGTGTGTGTGTGTGTGTGTGTGTGTGTGTGTGTGTGTGTGTGTGTGTGTGTGTGTGTGTGTGTGTGCCTATGGATCTCCCATGTGAGAGCGAGTGTATGGCAGTGAAAAGGGGAGAGGTTGGAGGATGGGGCTGGTTACTTCAACTTCATAGTCTACTCTCCACAAAGCTAGGAGGAGAAGAGGAACCCTGTGGTAGCATCAGCTGTCCCTACTGGAACGGAGGAGAGGAGCACCAATTGCCAGCCTCCACTTAGCCGTGCTGCTGAAGGGTGATCATTCTATACAAGGGCACTACTTGCAGTTGGAGTACGTAGCCTTGTCGAGGCAGCCAGCGGTCTTTAATATATTGTTTTTAACGTTTGTAATTACAGTAGAGTGAACTGGTTCTACGCCAGTGCATGTTTATGGCCCTGATGTGAGTAACCCAACTCCTGTGACCACGGAGAAACATGGGTGGAGCAGAGGCAGTGGAACTTAATGTTCGACAGTTTACTAAAGTTGACTAATTTGAAACAGTTTACTAATTTGGAACCATGGAGTTACCGCAAGTCAGCACAAAGACAATAGCAGCACCGCCTCCATTATTCCAGCACCATTTTAACTTAAACATTTAAACATCATCAAATCAACAAGGCTATACTGTATATGCTTAGTGTAGTAGATTGATAACCAAACAAAGATACCAAAAACAACTTAGTACAATCAATGCTGCTAAATATCATGTGGCTGTCGAAGGGCTTGAAGAAGTAGGTGCCGACTGCAGAGGACAGGGGAGGACAGGGGACACTGAATGGCCCACATTCACCCTCTGAACGGCCCACACACAATCCATGTCTCAATTGTCTCAAGGCTTAAAAATCCTACTTTAAACTGTCTCCTCCCCTTCATCTATACACTGATTGAAGTGGATTTAACAAGTGACATAAATAAGAGATCATAGCGTTCACCTGGACTCACCTGGTCAGTCTAATGTTTTGTGTACTCAGTGTATGTGTGCTGTGTGGGTGAACCAAGACACACTGTAGGATGGCACAGTAATACACAACCATTTGAGCTATAAAGGCTTCACAAATAATGCCAAACTACTTTAATTGTATTCTTCAAACTGCAAGGAAGAACATTAGTCCATATTGGTTTTCTTTGCCTAGACAGTGTGAGAGGCTATTCACTTGTTCTATGACTACATGCATTTTCACAATAACTTTTACTATACAAATATGAACTATTTTTGCAATAAATTACATAAATGTCAATATCACCATCCAATAATTTACAAGGATGTACTAGAAATGTAATCAAGACATTACATTTACAGATATTTTGATCTTAGTAAATACACTCACTCAATTCACTATTCTACTAGCGCTGCTTCATTTGAGAAAATGGTGGTGAGAAGAGGAGGGACTGGAGTAGATGAAATACACTCTGCTCCAGTAGCCTACTTCTAACTTTACACTTCTGCAGAGTCTGCAATTTTTCTGTGACAAAATTGCCATGGTGATGACTGAGGCCAAAAAAGGGAGGGAATATATGAGTGCTGGAAGAAAAGCTAGGAGAGACTCTCAGCCCGAATGCTATCTGGAATATCGCTCAGCCTGGCAGGTACATAAAACAAGTATCCATCCAAACGATGCATACGATAGGGGCCTTTGGACGTGGTATACTACCGATTACAAACTCTCTAAAACATGACTATCTACTATCTGAAACTAGCCCAACTGCAAGAAACTAAGTACACACAAGTTTATTTTGCTGGTGATTTGATTCGCTCATTTGACCTTGCTCATTAGGTCTGCTGAGGTAAACTGATCGCGTGCAGGTCAAAGTTAAGACAAAAAGGCCTACACGGGGGACTTATAGTGTTGGGGAGGAATATCTACATCATCCCCAAACTCTCCCCCAGTCCAACATCATGTCATTATTACTGTGTTCAGCGTCTCTGCGGAGCTCGTGTGGTTTCATGGAGAAATTGCATGTGACGTCCCAGCTGACATCCCGATAAACGCAGAGAGAATGAAATGGCCCCCAATCCTCAGTGTTGAGCGACGTAATGGGCTAATGGCTTCCATGTGTGAGGAGAAAGGAGGGGAGAGGTAGGGGGTCTGAGGGGAAACCGTCACAGTCTCTGCTCTGCTCCGGCCTTCTCCGGCCCCAGTGTATTGTATAGAATCCTGCTTAATACTGAGACTAGAGGACCGGTGGTGGTCACTGTTACCCACTCTTTAGTCTATAGTCTCCTTCACCCTCAGTGCTGTAAGCCTGGTAAGCTAGTCTACACAATATATAACTGAGCCGGCAGCCCAGCCAATTCATTCACATGGCAGGATATACTTGAACTCTACAATTGCCAGATTAATAAAACATAAATGGTACTGAAAACAAACAAACAAAGAACATACATTTAGGAACATTGTTGACCGCTGGATTCTGTGTATTTAATAGCTAAATACTGGTCGTCCCTGGTGACTCACTGGTCAGTACGATACTGGTCTAAGAACCATGGTTGTTCCTCCTATCAACTAAATGTCATAACAGTAAGAGTTGAAAATCTGAGTCCATTTAGATTCTTCTAACTAGTAGTGACTTGTTTCAGCTGATGATCAACGAACCACAGTGTTAACTTATGCAATCTGTCAGTTACATAGAATCTGGCTAGGTGGAACTGCAAGCTCATCATATTCCTATGTGTATGGGGATATAGGCCTACATACAGCACAGGGTTAACTCTTCAAAAAATATAGTCTACTTATCTAGGCCTAAGTATCGTCACAAAACCTGTAAAGTAAGATATTGTACATCATACTGTACTCATATCTATACTCATATCAAATACATTTACATTTACATTTAAGTCATTTAGCAGACGCTCTTATCCAGAGCGACTTACAAATACTGTACTCATATCTACACTCATAGGCAGGGGCGGCAGGTAGCCTAGCGGTTAGAGCATTGGGCCAGTAACCGAAAGGTCACTAGATCGAATCCCTGAGCTGACAAGGTAAAAATCTATCGTTCTGCCCCTGAACAAGGCAGTTAATCCACTGTTCCTAGGCTGTCATTGTAAATAAGAATTTGTTCTTAACTGACTTGCATAGTTAAATAAAGCAAAAAAATATATATCAAATACTGTACTCATATCTAGCTGAGGAAATAGGCACATGGCTGCAATGGACATTTGTAACACCAACAGCTAGCCAAAACCTAAATAAAGCTCTACCCAGCGTGGCCAATTTTAAAGCTACATTGTTTTATATTCGTAACTCCTAGATTGAAAATGACACTAAACACTGGACTGCATTTAGGCTTACTGGTCTGCTGATCAGATTAAATAAAACATTTAAAAAATGATACAGTGCACTAAATGTCAAAAGGAGCAGGGGTGCATGTCCCCCCCACATTCTGAAATTGCATTTTTGTCCCCCCAGTTTTATCATTGAAATGTGTTACAAAACTAGGCAACGGTGTGCTTTAGCACCCGTCAGACGCCCCCTCGTGGTCGGGTAGGCTGTTTGAAGTGTTTATCTGACTGGATAAAAATAAATAATGGATGTCCCCCCACGTCTAAAACCAAGTTGATCTTCAACTAATACTAGTTGAACCAGTCAAATCATTTCTAGCTTCGTTATTGCAGAAATTGAATTTGTGGTGAGCATTTTGGTTCAATGATGGCCACCATCCTCAGATCTGTGCTTAACAGCTGGAATGAAACATATTGGATGGAAATCACTAATACTACAACCTCTGTAATGAACAGAAATCAAATTATTCTAAATACCAATTTCTCCATTTAACAAATTAAGCAAAGTACTGGTGGTTTATGGTTATGTTGTGCTGGTGGATGCTTCACTTTCAGAATGAGTACCATTGGTAAGAATACATTGAACAATGTGTCACATGAGTCAAACCACAGACTCAGAGCCACAAAAGACCATTTGGGTAAAAATACACATCATATGCTGAAACCTAGCTACTGTGGACAAAATGTAGGCCTGTCAGCACAGGGTTACATTTATTTCAACTTTTTTCCAGCCATTGAGCATCAATCCAATTTGCTCAGGACAAACATACTTTTCAGATTAACACATATTTCTCAATAAGCAAAAAGTTATGTGTTGAAATGAATTATGATTTCCAGTGTCGTAGGAATTATGAATCCGAATTGTACAGTAGGCCTATTCTTTACACTAAGTAACAATGTACACATTGCACTAGGCTTGCGATGCCAAACAAGATGCTAATCTCCTTCTTCCACCAAAATCTATTTAATCAACTGAGAATGAATGGTTTTATTGTGACAACTAAATTCAGTAAGAATTACAAACTATTGGCAACAATTAAATAGCATTAGCTGAAATGTGGGCGCCAATATAAAGTAGTCTATATTTCCAAACCCTGAGTTACTACTAAAGACCCATATTAACTTAAACAGAGATATATACATATTTGACTAATGATAGACAAGCAGAATTGTGATGACTGTGAATTATTTACTAGGGATGTACTATATCGGTGAACATATCAGAATTGGCCGATATTAGCTAAAGATGCCAACATCGGTATCGGCCCGATGTCTAGTTTAAAACCAATGTGCAAAACTGATGTCAAAGTTGATGTGCATACCTATATAACGTAGGTACATGACGTAATGACGCCACGTAAAAAGTTGTGCTACACGTGCAACACAGCATTCCTAAACTAGCCCACAATGCCTACTGTGTGGATCGAGCAGTCAACAAGTCGATCAGTCATTTGAAAAAGTAAGAATTTCTGCGAGACAACTCAAAGGCGTAATCCATTAACGTCAAGATAATGGAATTCACTGCCATTGACAATCAACCGTTCTCTGTCGTGGGTGATGTTGGCTGTTGCCGACTGTTTGAGCACCGGTATACATGTTGCCCGCTGAGTTACACAGTAATAGCGTCACTGCTATTAGCTTCATGACATACTATGGAACGCCGTTTGGGTCATTGCGTGTGTCAAAAAAGATACACGTCAAATAACTGCAAACTGCAAAAATCACTAAAGCTGGAGACTCTTACCTCCCTCACTAGCTTTAAGAACCATCTGTCAGAGCAGCTCACAGATCACTGCACCTTTACATAGCTCATCTGTAAATAGCCCATCCAACTACCTCATCCCCATACTGTATTTATTTATTTATCTCGCTCCTTTGCACCCCAGTATCTCTATTTGCACATTCATCTTCTGCACATTCTACCATTCCAGTGTTTAATTGCTATATTGTAACTACTTTGCCACCATGGCCTATGTATTGCCTTACCTCTCTTATCCTACCTCATTTGCACATGCTGTATATAGATTTTTCTACTGTATTATTGATTGTATGTTTGTTTATTCCATGTGTAACTCTGTGTTGTTGTATGTGTCGAACTGCTTTGCTTTATCTTGGCCAGGTCGCAGTTGCAAAGGGGAACTTGTTCTCAACTAGCCTACCTGGTTAAATAATGGTGAAATAAAATAAATAAAAATAACACTATATGACGACATTCTATAATAGAACTGTGTTATTTGACGTGTCAAATTAAAAGCTTATTTAACGTGTCAAATAGTGTTATTTGACACGTCAAATAACACAGTTCTATTATAGAATGTTGTGTTTTCTGAATTTGCACGTGCAAGCCAAGCGCCACCACTACTATCAGTAGCACTGTCAAACCTGTACAAAAAAAGTCTGCAAACAAGCAAACACCGGCCACGAACGATGTGTTTACAATACCGCGGTGGTAATAAAGCATTATTTGTTTGACCACAAGTTCTGGGGAAGCTAGCTTTAGCTTGGTACCTAGCTAGCACCAATACAACCAGCTTCAAAAAACAAAGACCAGTAGAAACTGCAGTCATTTTCATTATTCTTAGCAATGATTTAGGAATCCTTGTGAGTAAGTATTAGCTAGGTAGCCACTTGTTGTTCGCCTATTGAAATTGAACTTCAGTTCATGAAAATAAATAGCTTGTCAGCTACTTAACCCTGTTTCCCAAAGCTAACATTATAAGCAGCCAGCTAGCTTCATCTGGCTAGTGACGCTCGACCGGACCGGATTATGTGTTGTGAAGCTAGACACAATAAGGATCAGGCGCAATAGTGGAATTTGCAGTTTGCCAACAAAATAAAGGTACCTCTTTGAAAGTAATGCAGAAGGTTACAATTGGTGGAATATTGGTGGAATTGGTGGAATATTTAGACTAGATAATGTTAAACAAGGTTGGAATGTGAAGCAATGAAATGGGGTATCAGTGTACTCGGTGATGCCCACAGAACACAACTGTGAAGTGTTTACGCAAATATTAGCGTTGTAGCTCTAATCGCAGGACTGTGACCATGTGAAATCACCTCCCCAGTCAGCCTATTGTGTGTCTTGACATTCATATTGCACTGTACAGCTTTACCTAAGGATTGGGGATCAATGAAATGGGGTATCAGTCTACTCATACCTAAGATATTTTTTTCCCAACATCCTCCTCAGAGTTATCAGACTCCAAAACATTCACACAGTATTGTTTTTCCTCTGGAATAGTGTTCAATACACATAGGTTGACAATAAATATGGCTCAATTCACAGTTGTTTCAGAGTCCCGGCAATAAGAGCTACAACGCTGATGTTCTCTGGGTGTCACTGAGGAGACTGATACCCCATGTCATTGATCCACAATCCATAGGTAAGGCTGTACAGTGAAATAAGTATGCCCCCAATGCAATTCTAAAGTATAATACTTCCAGTGTGATTTCAACAGGTTTTGGTCAAATTAACAAATTATTGTCTTTTGTTGATTTTATATAACAACATTCCAATCTCGTTTAGCATGATCTATTCAATTATGGCATAATTCTACTATTTGTATTCATTTGTATCATTTGCATGACATACTTTTATTTTGAAGACAAACCGCAAAGTCCACTATTGTGGCTAATCTTTATTGTGGCTAGCTTCACATAGATGGGTCCGCCCACCGTTAATCAAATAAGAACAGTATCATAAATGAGGGTTATTTTAGATGATGACACTTAGCTAGATAGTTAGCTAGCTAACTATAGCTACTGAAACAGATTATTAGCTTTTTTTATGACCAACACTGTAGGTGCGCGAGACAACTAGTGATAGTGTAATCAATGTGTAATAACTACGAAAAATGTATAAACGTGTTCAATTATTATGTGACGTGCAGTCATATTCAGGTCCTGATTGGTCAACAAGCTTATTTGACACGTCAAATAGTATTATGTGACACGTCAAATAGTATTATTTGACACGCAAAGACCCAAACAGCTTTCTATAGTATGAGAAATCCAGGTTGAGAATGAAATGACTGAACAAATGAACAATAAAACAGCAC
The DNA here is from genome assembly GCF_045679555.1 of Salvelinus alpinus. NCBI lineage: Eukaryota > Metazoa > Chordata > Actinopteri > Salmoniformes > Salmonidae > Salvelinus > Salvelinus alpinus. Next base: position 17,872,964 of record NC_092091.1, on the reverse strand, counting down.
AGCAAGTAAGTGAAAGAAATAGGTTTGATTATGTTTTACTGGTAATGGGGACATACATAAATGCCAACAAAATAACTTTTTGGTCAGTGTGTGTGTGTGTGTGTGTGTGTGTGTGTGTGTGTGTGTGTGTGTGTGTGTGTGTGTGTGTGTGTGTGTGTGTGTGTGTGTGTGTGTGTGTGTGTGTGTGTGTGTGTGTGTAACCTTTATTTAACTAGGCAAGTCAGTTAAGAAAAAAATGATTATTTACAATGACGGCCTACCCCAGCCAAACCCGGACGACGCTGAGCCAACTGTGCACCGCCCTATGGGACTCCCAATCACGGCCAGATGTGATACAGCCTGGATTCGAACCAGGGACTGTAGTGATGCCTCTTGCACTGAGATGCAGTGCCTTAGACCGCTGTGTCCATGTGTGTGTGTTAACTATTTAACTGTACTAGAATGCTTAAAAGGCCGCAAAAATGTTAAACATCGGATATCGGTATCGGCCAAAAATGTCATAGCGGTGCATCCCTATTATTAACAGTTGAAAATGATATTTTTCTAGTACAGGTGAATTGGATTGATCACACTCGTTCTAACTACTCAGAAGTGAATCTCAGTCCAAATGATTTTTGTAATGAAAAATATGAGCTGATCCAATAGAGAAGAACAAAGCTAACATAGACTATAGTTATCAAATATATATATATATATATTACTGTAATGACCATGTAATGACCATGTAATGAGTCTCTCTCTCACACACACACACACACACACACACACACACACACACACACACACACACACACACACACACACACACACACACACACACACACACACACACACACACACACACACACACACACACACACACACACACACACACACACACACACACACACCTACACACCTAATTTCTATCCTACAATTCTGCGAAAAGCCTTGATCTATATTATTTCTCCAAATGTATCAAAATAAAACACAATATATTAACAAAAGGGGATAAGAATATACTGCACGTTTTAGGGGATCACACCTGTTTTCATTTAGCTGTGGTGCACCAACAAATTGTTGACCCCACACCCAAAACATTTTTTTGCGGGATGGAAAAAAACACCTTCAGTGTGAACTGAAATAACTAAAACCAGACAGAAAGTTTGTAGAAAATATAATTTACTTATATATTTTTCAATAATATAATTTTGAGAACTCGAAATCGTCAAAATAAAAAATAAAAATGATTAAACCAATAAAAGAAAACATTGAATTTAGGAGTACTTTTGGCATGGCGGCATTACCAACCGGGTACGCAGGGCACATGCTTGGGGTCACAATTGATTTTGTTATAATGTTTCTGCATAATAACACAGATTTAGCCATGGAAAAATGTGTAGAATTGCTGAAAAATGTGTTTTAAAATGTCGCTTTTTTTCTCTCAGCCCCATGGAATTCTATAAATGTAGAAAATGTTTGATCCAGAAAAAAACGTACTTATTTCTAATAGCACACTGCCTGATAATATCCTGTAGTACGGTGCCATGGAAAGACTATGGTAAAAGAGTTATCCCTAAAATATTGTTTTGGGGGGGATTATAGATTGATGGTGTCGGCATAATTCGATTTTCATTATATTTTGGAGTAATCTTCTTTTAAAAAGTCAACAGAAATGACCTTCTCACAGTCATTCTACAAAATAATTAACCCGAGAGGGGGAGGGACACAATTTCTATTTTCAACGAGGATCAAATGTCTACTGGAATTGTCCGTATAGTTTTTCAGTTATTACGTTTAGCATCACCGTACAAAGAGCAGCACTTTACATTCTAGCAGCATACCGTCACTGCTGCATTGGATGTGCCTATTTGCCTTGTATTGTTTATGTATTTGAATGACTGTACACAACACGGGACAGCGTCCTGGTAGCTAGTGATTCAAATTTTGTTCAGTTTTCTTAAAAAGATGTACTTTACAGGACAGTATATGAGATGCAACTCGTCTTTTAAAAAAAGAAGGAACTGGCTACTTGTTAGTATACTATCAAAGCACTTTGCATTAACAGTAATCGATTTCTATTACGTTTTGTCAAAATATCTCTTTGTAATGAAAATATAACACAGTAGACCTATTCTGTGTAGCTATGAAAATAATCAAAATCAAACATCAAAGTAGGGGCCTTTGAATAAAGTATTTCATATATAATCCAATCACTTGATTTCACTATCTGTTACAAGCCACACCCCACTGGGCAAAACCTGGTTGAATCAACATTGTTTGTCATGTCATTTCAACCCCACAACATTTTTTTGATGACTTTGAATCAACGTGGAAAACTGATTGGATTTGAAAAAAAAGTCATCAACGTAAGGGAATTTCCCAAAAGAAAATTTACCCAACTTTTAACTTAAATCCAATGATATGGTGACATGTTTTGTTGATTTCACATTGAATTCACATTACTTAACAACCCAACCAAATGCAAACCAAAACTAGACGTTGAAATGACGTCTGTGCCCAGTGGGACAGCACTATAACAAACTACTCCTCAGTTTGGTTTCCCTGCAAATACAGATATGATGTTGAAATGCTATGGCATCTGTAGGACCAGCATCACTACATCCCAGTGAAAATGCAAGTTCAAGTACAAATGCTCAAGTACAAATACACAGACTTGCCGGGGGCATTCTTTTTGCAACACAATAAGTATGTTGTCTGCTTACATACAGTTCACAGATACACACACAGTCATGTAATAAGGCAAGATAGTTAACTATCAAGTTAGCAACATTTATTCAATGGTTAATTATTAGAAATTGACAGGAAATAATCATTTTCACATTTTCGGTGCAGCTTTACACGTTCTACCGGCCTGTGTGTGTGTGTGTGTGTGTGTGTGTGTGTGTGTGTGTGTGTGTGTGTGTGTGTGTGTGTGTGTGTGTGTGTGTGTGTGTGTGTGTGTGTGTGTGTGTGTGTGTGTGTGTGTGTGTGTGTGTGTGTACAGTACATGCGCACAGTTGTGTGCTGAGTACGCTCAAATCTTCTTTGTATCTGTGTGTACCTACCATACAGTATACTAGACTACAATGCCCATACGTGAAGGAAGGGCTGTCCGGGATCTATTATTGGGCAGGTATAGTGTTACAAAGAGAGAGAGAGAATGAGAAAGAGAGAGAGAGAGAGTGAGAGAAAATACTGCAAACCATCTGCCCCTCCACATGCAACAGAGTTAGCTACCCCTGGAAGACTGCAATCCCCGCCAAAAAAGGCCTCAGGGGCGGGGTGGCTCACTCAACTGCCAGCCAAATTCATGCACTATCGGGGGTTAGCAAGTGGGCACATACAGGATATCCGTGGATAAATCAGCCCTACCTTCATGACCGTAAAGTTCCATATATGTAATGGATTGAATGCAAACTACTATAGAAGCCTGTCAGTACAGGCCTCCCGCTCATCATTTGAGAATGTGGATAGGAGGTAATAAGGCCTATGTTTTTTATCAATCAACAAATTCACTACACAATAGTGCAAGTTCAAAGTCTAATGTAGCCTGATTCCTGTTCTTCATGAAAACCATGAAATACTGCTCATAACCTCACAGATAGGCATTTCACATCATTGAGGAAAAAGCGTGTATACTCAGTTTGATTGTCCATGAGACAATTAAGTGAAATATTGCAGTTATTATAATGATATGATAATTACTTACAATTTAAGGGTACTGAGTGTAATCTGCTAAAATTACATTTTGTGCCAACAACATCTAATATGTAGTATGAATTAATATTATCGCTAGATAATTACCTTCTCATTTATTTCAGCGCTGCTAAATGTATCACAAAATGACAGCAACCATATTATAATGAGTAGATCCCGACACACTGAATAAGTGTGAAATTCTAAATTAGAAGGAAATAATTGTCAGTCAGATTGACTTATTTGCTTCAATATTAGCTTAAGATCTGTAAAGAGATTATCATTTATCCAAGGGAAATGTCTGTGCATTGCAGGGATGTGACTTGTTACTATTTGTTTATAATTGCGATTGTGTATTGAAAATGTATGTATTTTGTAGGTATGTATGCTGCTGTGCAGAGAAGAATAAGGGATATGAGAAAGGCACACGTGCCTTCTCCTGTTGCTCAAAATAACCTTGTAGAAGAAATCCATTGTATCAGTTTAAATCAAGTCTTCGATGAACAACAAATGAGCCTGTAAATATGGCAAAATTAGAATAACTCATAATTCCAACACCAAACTGAATTTACATAGATTTTTGACCAAATTGGGTACCACAATGTATCACTCCACACACATTGTCACCTAACCCAAAACCGCATCACTCACACTAAACATCTCCACAAACGTGGCCTTCCACAGACCCAATGATTACCACGAAATCAGATTAACTTGGCAGTAATCAACGCACCATTAAAGGATCCCTCTGGTTTTAAGAAAACCCCAGATTTTTCTAGATTTTTAGTGGAAGTCACAGTATTATACTTTTTGAGTTTGAGTAGTAATATATATATATGTAGTAATTTGCCATGAATTAAACAATTTCATAACAAACATAAAGTAGTACCTTTGTGCAATACACGACTATATGCAATGGCTTCCGATTGCGTTTTTTAATTGACCATGTGCATCAAAATCAAAAAGAAATAGATAAAAACTACAGTGCGTATGAAGTCCATTATTTTGTACAAAGGCTACAAAGAGTAATAAACATAAATTATACTAAAGGGAATTCAACACATGTACACAATGAATAGACTCACACACTCACACATAGAGAAACAGGTATTACCTACAGATATTCCACAGTAGAGGCGATTCCGAAACATTCCGAATCCGGAGGTGAAATTCTAAGCAGGTTCTCTCTTCTTCTCTTTTTTTCCTGCAGGATCCACATACAGTATCTGTTGAGGAGAACAGAAAGCCATCATCCTCTGTGTCCCTGGCAGCTCTGGTAGCTAGGCAGGCAGGCCCAGTGACTCTCCAGGCAGTCCCTCTCGTAGCCCAGCAAAGACCCACGGCCGCTGCTACCACGCCTGGCCGCCATGGGCTGGGCCCAGGCCTGGCGTGCCTGCAACAAAAGGAGGCCATGAGGCTGTCTGGAAGGCTCCAGCTAAGCCGTCTGCTAGTTAACAAGTCTTTGAATGAGGAATGTTAGCAAACAGACAAACAGCATGTCTGATGCATGCAAATAGCACAACCAGTCCAATCACAGCCTTGGCTGCCCACATGAATAATTCAGCAGTCTGAAAAAGGAACCCCACTCCCTCCCTCCCTCCCTTCCCTCCCTTCTTCCCTCCCTCTGTCTTCCCAACTCGAATGTGTTCGTTACCAGACTAAGTGCAGTTACAGTAAGTATTCAAACCTCCATTTCCCAAGCTGTCTCAGCCCCTGAAATCAGTTATAATACTTAACTCAATCATGCATCGGTGCCACAAAATCACGGTCACTTCTTATGTTTTCGCTGAAAAAAAATATAAAAAAATAATCAGCATTATTCTGTCATTTTTTGGGGGGAGGCACCTGTCCCAGAAAGAGCTCCAGCCCAACATATCATTCAAAAGAGAGGGAGAGAGAGAACAAGGGAGGGAAAGAGAGGGTGCGAGAGGGAAAGACACAGTGAAAGCAAGGAAGAAGAGGAAGGTGCAGTACTTTTAGGTGAGAGAGTTTCTGGCGCTCACAAAGAGCATGTCTTTAACACGCAGATGTGCAACACGCTCAGAGACTGAACACATTCTCCTGCTTGTCACCCACAGACAGTCACTAGGAGGAAGAGTGTGAAGAAGAGGGCTTAACCCAGCAGAAATGGAATGGCGCCCATACGCACACATCTCCAGGAGGAAGAAGGCCCATCACGTGGCGGGAGACAAAAACGACGAAACAACGACAAAAATAAGATGATATTTAAAAGAAACGCCAACAGAAACTCTTTCACATAAAAATACACAACTCTGGGTAACAATGCAGATAAAAAAATAACACCATATAGGAGATATAACAACATGATACAAACTGCCGCAAAAATCGGCACGCAAAACTATGAAAAGGCCCCAAAAAAGCATCTTGTTGCCAGGTTTTTGCCGAGCCACTGTGCAGATAGTTGGAGGCAGAGGGTTAAAATCCAGCTAGTAGTAAAAAATGTCCCTCTGTGGAAGGGCGGGCTGTGGGGAGGCCCTGACTGCAGGAATAGCAGCAGACTTCTTTTCTTTTTCTTTTTTCTTCCCCACAGAGCCTGAGTCTCTCCCTTGCATGCAGCTGGAGCTGAGAGAAGGGGAGCGAGCGAGAGAAGAGAGGAGGAGAGAGGAGAGGAGGAGAGAGGAGAGGAGGAGAGAGAAGAGGAGCGAGGATAGAGGAGAGGAGATAGCAAGCGCAGAGTGAAGGAGAGAAAATCTCAAGTGATGATGAAATAGGAGGTGCGGCGGAGCGCGAGAGTCAGACACTTCTTGATCACACGTCCAACACGGCAAGGAACTGTATTTGCACTTGAGAGGGAGGGAGAGAGAATGAAGGAAGGGAGATGGAGGCCGAGAGGGAAAGAGAGAGAGAGAGAAAGAGAGAGAGGGGAGAGAGAGTGGGAGGGCGGAAAGCAGGCAAGGGTGGGAGGGGGTAGAGGAGGAAGAATGACACAGAAATCCACTCCTCCAGCAGTGCGCAGACGCAGTGCACACACTCACGCCATACTAGCACACGCTACACCCCGGCAATCAACTACAGAGAAGAGCAGAAATAAGAGAGAAAAGAGAGAGAAAATAGAGAGAGAGAAGGAGAGAGATAAAAGAGAGAGGAGAGAGAAAAGAGAGAGAAAAGAGAGGGAGAAAAGCGAGAGAAAAGAGATCAACAGACAAACACTCAGAGTGGATAAGGAACTTGAAATATGCAACACTTCTGAGAGCAGGTTAAATGATTAACCTTATCTGGTACAGTACATTAGAGTACTATAGCGCTCTCTCTGTCGTCAAGCTGCAACAGCCTGTCTGGATCACATTCTGCAGCCAGCCACGACTCAAAGACAGAGTATAAACTCTTTAGCATGACACAGCAGCTAGCGTGGAAGCAGCATGGAGAAGACAAAAAACATAAGCTACTTGCGTATAATACTGTAGTGTAGCACGTGGCAGGGTAGGAGCAGGGTTTGTAGAGTTACAGTACAGCAAGACCCTCCTCCTCCTGCCCTGACTCGATCACTCCGAGGGGCTAAACATTGCACGACCCTTACAGCTATTTTGGCAAGGAGTCAAAAGCCTGATAACCATTCTGTATGAGACCTCACTGCTTTTCTGGAAGAAAAACAGCTGCCGTGATTACAATGTGATGGTGAATTCACGAGTGGTTCTGATTTGTCCTGGGTATAAAGGCAGAGGATAGCTTATCCAAATAACCCAGGAACTACAGCTGTACTGACTAAAAACATATCATATTTAAAACCAATAGGAAAAGATTGTTGAGTGTATTTGGGTCTAAAGTATCCCTTACCCTAGAATCGTCTAGAGTCCTGCATCGTGACACGCTCCACCCTCCCTAAACCCTGCTGTGTGAGCGAACGTGCGCGCACACACACACACACAGACACACACACATACACACACACACAAACACACACACAATTATGTACTACAGGACTACAAAACAACATGGCAGACCAGTCCTCCATCTTAGTTCATACTGATTATTCTTTTGATTCACGTGTCTGCCTGTCTCAGTTTTTTATGCTCCTTCTCTCCTTTCCTCTCTCCCCGCTTCTCTCTCTCTCTGTCCCGCCACCTTCTCCACTCTGTGACCAGCATTTGGCTTTTTCCATTTGTGGCAGATTACTGTAAGGCTATTGTAAAACAACTTCCTGCCTCTTTTGGCTCTGGTTCCAAAAAACGGCAAAGGCTGGGCTCACGCGTCTCCCCCTCTCTCTCCCCGAAGTATCAGGAGGTCTAAAAAGAGAGAAAGCCAGAAAAAGGAAACGTGTAAAATCTCTGCATGTCTCCTCTTGAGGACTTATTTTGATGTCTTGTGTCTTTAATGCCACATGAGAAGTAAAGGAGGAGAGCAGGGGACTGCATCCCTAGCAGAACGGAAAGGTGGGGAAAACTCTCATTTTGCTGCTTTTACTGTGTAACCTTCTGTTGGTTTGTGGAAGACATTTATGCTGTTAGGTTAGCTCAGACAAAACTACCCAACATGGCTGCTGCTGCAGGGTTCCCGTCTTGTCTGCGGAGTGAGTCTGTGAGGGGTACTTTTCCTAACACAGCCACCCGGTTCCTTTCATCGCTGGCTTTTTCTCTCTCCCTCGTTAGAACAGCAACACCCGACCGACCGGAGGCTCCTCCGCTAGCTCACTCCGAGGACTCTCTCCTCTCCTCCTCTCTTCATGACAAGGTTCAATAAGACACAGGTGGCCACATTCAATGGACCTGCAGAGGGAAAAAACATTGTTTGTATTTACTTACTGAAGACATGTTGCAACCAAGTTCGGGCGTTATTAACAGTCTCTCTAGTCTTCTTTTTAAAAAATGACACAAAATGGGTTGGATGTGTCTGCATTGGAATGAGCTAGAACCCTAAAACCCTAGAACCCAATCCAAAGCACTGCAGCTTCACGTCACATCTCGCCATGCGTTTTAACCAATTGAAAAACTCACATCTTTGGGTTGAAACATATAGGTTTAAACATACAGTTTGTGGATATTGTAGATATATATTAAGAATATGTATTTTTGTATGCACAATCCTGCTCAGTTTCAGTAGAGGACAGACAGTGGGGGAAATGGACATGGAACTATGAGTTTGTTTTAGTTGTTGGTTTGGAACGGTCTGTAGTAATAAGTTAGCTTAGTGTGCATGTAGCACAGCATTTGCAAGAAGTTCACTTGAGGATAGGGTTTTGGTTTTGGGAGGATGCCAACTTTTACGACTGTGTGCCTCTACCTCGTTCCCCTCTTCTCTACTCTGGTTGCATTTGTCTGTCATGAATTATATTTAAAAATGTATTTATATATGTAATTATATATGTAATTATTATATTTTAAGTTGTGTAAATTACTTTAACCATGCTTTCTTTAAACACTTTTCAAATAATAAATTAAGCAATTTTAAGATGACACGTTTTAATATTTTTTTAACTTAGATATTTTTTAAGGAATGCTTTCTTACACAGGTGTGTATAAGAACTTTGGCAAACAATACCATTAAAAAAACATGTCCTAGTACAACAGAAAAATAGCTTGGAGGGAGGACAGGGAGGTAAATGTAACTATTCCTTCTGTAGTATATTTGAAGGGATTTCTTAACCCTATTGTTAATAATTACGATATGCTATGGAATGCTATGTATCTCAATCAGCATTAACTCGTAGAATCTTTAGATAATATCACAATAGATTAAATGGTTAATAAAGTTTAAATTAAATATCCAACCTGTTAGTCAAAGCTATGTTCCTGGTTTTGAAATGCTACAAATCCACATCTCACTACAGTGGATGTGAAGGAGAGAATGGTCAGAGTAGGAAGTTAACTAACACGTCAGTAAATGTGGCTTAGCTATCGACACGTGAATACCGATTCAGTCATTCAGTCTATTCAAGGACATTTGTATTAAAATGGCGGACGCTGCCATGTCATTTGCAGGCTTCATTCACAATTGTAAAGTATTGTGATACATTCAAAACTTAACCTTGTATTCCCGTACTACACATTTTGTAAAAAAGTGAACTATAACGACTCCAGGAAAAATCCTCACACATTTTGTCTCTGTCTTGTCTTTTAACTCTTAAATCGACTAGCTGCTTATACATTTGTAAGGAAATATTTGGAATAAAAAACTCATAATTCAACAGAAAAAATTAAGCACAATCAATATGAAAATTGCTATGTGGTCTTAGATAACTTAAAATCTATGACAAAACAACTAAAATAGTATCCAACAATTTCATATGTAGTTGCTGTACCGATAAATAAATACATTCAATGTTAACCAGTAGTATATCACTAGTATTTATGGTAAAAACAGATCATGCAAATGTCATTTTCTCCAACTGGTCTTACAGAAAATTATTACTTTTGTTAGTATGCATGTTGGATCTTATCATGGTAAACAAAAAATATGTAATACATCAAATGTTTATTTTGGAATAATAAGAATTCCTGATCATGCAAAATGTAGGCTGTTGGATTCTCACTTCTCTCATGTGTTATGAGTAATTAACTAAATAAAAGGGTCGGCCAAGGGAAGGTCAAACTAAATGCAACAAATTATCTTTGCAAAAGAAAGACAAGATAGATCTATGTACAACACTACATCTTTATTTTCTGCACAGGGGGCATAATCATTGCATTCTCTGATTTATCTCATTGAAATGTTGTTGTTTTTTGTCTCGCTCTAAAACGTTTTGTGCTCCATCATTTTTATACATAATTTGGAGTCACAGAGTAACAGTCACAAGGTCTCTGTACACCATTTTTCAAAGCTGTCATACCTAACAATTGGTATTCCATGTAGGTCACATAAGGAGAGTCAAGGACACATGATTAGGATCCTGTTTGCTTGTCTTTAGTGTCTAGAAATACAGGAAACAGCCAGGAAAGGAAGGCTGAGGAATATGAAATTGCAGTGGGCAGTAGCACCGCATAGGCAAACATGATCTACACTCCTTTACCCATTAACCACCAACAGGAGTACAAGCCAGATTTCTGACTGTGCAGGATCAGAAACTGCAATGAATCAGGATACCAGGCACATACAGCTGACACATCACACAGAAACAATTGATATTCTATAGCAGGGTTCCAAAACAGGCGGCCTGCTTCGGGTGATTTTATTTGGTTTTTCTGATCAAAAATAATACAAATATATAAAAATAATAATACAAAATAAAAACTATATAATTTTCATTGTTGGACATAAAAGACTGTAAAATCACCAGGAAATCAGCTTAAAGTGATTTTAATTTAGGAAATCTGTTCCCAAGTATTCCCACGAATAAACAGAGGCATACAGTATGTGATCGTATCCCAATGTAATCAAGGTTTGAAATGATTCTGTTTTTGTCAAATACTTTGTCTGTTTGGGATTCTTGCGTTCAATTTGCAGTCTACAAATTATTTGTAACCATGTTCCGGCCCCCCGACCATCCACTCAAGGAAAAATTGTCCCGTGACTGAACGTAATTGGGGACCCTGTTTTATAGGAAGCTAATCAGGAGGATAGCACCAACCCACAAGGCCGGATGGCCCCAAGTACGCAGGGATGAAAGACTTGGTCTCCCTCTCTAGGAACAGGGGCCGAGTGAGTCTATGAGGTGGTCTTGCTTCAACCCGGCACGTGTCTAAACAACTTCTCTATTACACCTGACCTCTGAGGGCACTCCCCATCGAGCAGGGAACAAAGGCCATGACCCTGGGGTCAAAAGTGTTATACGGGAGGCCCAATGAGGAACCCAGTGCTGTTTGCTTTAAGAAGGTAAAGATGACTAACACATTAACTAATGCTGAATAGGGGATTATCCCCGAGGGACGTCACTCACAGGGTCTACACATCACGTCTTATTAACACCCCTGACCTCTGGCCCGTCACCTCAGGCAGCTGACTGCGACCGCCACTCTCCCTCTCTGTTTATGTGTAAGGATAACACGCACACACACACACACACACACACTCACACACACTCACACACACACACACACACACACACACACACACACACACACACACACACACACACACACACACACACACACACACACACACACACACACACACACACACACTACAAGAGGGTGGTAGGGATGGGTGCAACGTTGCTTGAAAAAAGTTTTTACAATCACTATAATTACTGAGTATCAATTCTGAATTACAAACAGTAATACTTAATAGTAGTATTGCCATGAGAAACAAAATATAAGAAACCTTTGAACTTTATACCGGGCATTTTGTTTAATTTCAAGTCTTTCTTTTATGTATGATTAGCAAATGTGTATCTTTGACATTTAATTTCACAATGATCATGAGTCAAGGAATTTATTTACACCCTACACAACAATAGATTCTCTCAAATTGATCCTCCGTGTTACTGAGCTGCAAGTGTTCCACGGCACTTCATAAAATGGGAGCATTTAGATAAAGTTCTGATCACAAAATGGTGGACAGAAGACATGCGCAGTGTGGATATCATGGATAATATTACACGATATGATAGATAGACCCTTTCAACAGCACATGCTTATTCACACATTTTCAATTATTACTTATGTATTGAGTGGGTGACGTAAATTAATTGTGTCAATGTGAAAAAGTGGAAGCTGACTTAACCCTATATCTCCTGACAGATTACACCTACATATTCATTATTGAAACTAAACAAGCATGGTTTCATTTCATTGGGTGTACTGTTATGTGCAATACCTCATAATGTCATGATAACATTTTCTTCTGAAAAACAAATATGAAATGTGATTATTATGTGTATGAGGAAATCCATTTCTGAGATGGTGATGTTTAAGAATTAAGATTTTGCTTTGTTGTACACATTTACACTTGAATATTGTACAATCTTAAAGAAAATTGTATTTGTGAAATATGTCCTATTAGTCACATATGTTTTCTTTTTAAAAATGGGTTCACAGCTCAACATAACATTATAAAAGTAAAGTATTCCATTTAATTGAAAATAGAACATATAATGTCTTTCTAATGACAATACCATTTTCAATATATGTATAATGAAGGGCCTTTGGAAAGAATATCAATACATAACAAATAACTCTGTAGCTATAGCAATGAATAATACAATGAATTAGTTACTGTTCAAAATATGTTGTATACATACCTGAATAGAAAAATGTGGAACTTTTTACCACAAAGAGCTTACATTTCAAATCAAATCAAATCAAATTGTATTTGTCACATGCGCCGCATACAACAGGTGTAGACCTTACAGTGAAATGCTTACTTACAAGCTCTTAACCAACCATGCTTCAAGAAGTTTTAATAAAAATAAGCGTTAAGTAAAAAATTGATAAGTAAAAAATTGAAAATAAAAGTAACAAAAAATTCAATGGCAGCAGTAAAATAACAATAGTGAGGCTATATACAGGGGGTACTATATGATTAATATAGAATGAATACATAATTGGAAGTGCATTGATTAGATAATAACTGATATTACAAATCAAAAGTGAATATCAACCAGGTAAGAAGAATAACTTCAAACTTAAATTGGGCTATTCAAAAGAATCTGTCAAAATTTGTCAACCACATGTAGAATTAAAATCAGGTGCATCTGCGTGTAATTGTAACAAATGATGCAATAATAAACTGCAATATAGCAAGTCCTTCATCTACAATCAAACATTGTGATTTACATTTTTTTTTAAGCTAAAATGGAAGTCATAAGTAATGTGTCTGCCAACAAGAAGGTTAAGCATTTTCCCATGATCAGAATTTCAAAAAAGATGGGAACAAATTATTTATACGTCAATTATATTGAAAGAGGATTTTGAAATATCAAAATAGCATATTTTTCCAATAAAAAATGTATTCAAAGGAAATAAGCTCGCACACACCACTCTGGCAAAGTATCACTCATTTACTTCCACGCCAACTTATTTTCTTTGAATAACTGTTTCACTTTTCCAATGCACCTGCTAAGCAACAAGTAACACTCTCTTTAATTTAAATAATACATTAACAAGTAGAAAATAATCATTGAATTTATGAAACAGTATCATTTGACACAGTAAGCAAGGCTGCAAATGATACATATTCACTTATAATGTAAAAAGTATGAACCTTTTATAAGTAAGATTTAACACTTTAACATCTACATCTGTATATCTGAATGTATTGATCTGTGAAATCCCAGCAAACCAATATGCTATGGTCCTTAAACAATGAGCTATGTGATTATTGTATTGATGCTTTCTTCACACAGAGATGCTTTCATAAATTTGAAGTTTCGAATTAGAAGTCAAGGTCAAAGTATGTGGGAATAACTTACAAGATTCAAGAGTCATGAAGATTAATGTCATCTTGTTATGGTTTTTATGCATTGAGTATTTCGGAGAATAGTAATTCAACTATTTTACTATTTTATTTTCAGGGAAATATTTAAGATAAGTAATTTTACTTAAATCTATATCATATGAAAGATCTTAATTTGAGCCAGTTTGCTACAGCAGGAAAATAATCATGCAACAACAGGACATTTGAATTATTATGTGAATTATAATTAATGGCCATTTTTGTAGGAGTTTATACATTTTTAGTATAGAACAATCAAGTTTGAAATTTGTGGAAATTACAAACTTCAGAAGCCTTTTTAAACCTTAAATACACATCGCAGGATAGCCTGCAACAGGGTGATCAAATTAAGATTTACACCTGTACATTATTACAAAAACATTATTTTGCAGACTATATTGTCGATTGCCAATTCATCATCCAACTTCAGTAGCATTTAGCTGGTGTTTAGTCACCTTTGTATGCAAAAACTTGAATCAGAAGCTAATACGGAGGCTCTAATACATACCTTCATATCTTACACATATACAAGCATTTCGCTACACCCGCAATAACATCTGCTAAACCCGTGTATGTGACCAATAAAATGTGATTTGATTTGGTATATTATTGTATAATTAAACATATAAACACACAAATAAACACAGTGACTTAATGTAAAGTAGATGGTTTTCAATAAGTAAGAACAAGACAAACAGATATGATATTCCATCAGCGCTAAACTCACCTCGCAGTGTCTCACCGGAATCTGAGAGAAAGAGAGAAGGAGAGAGAGGGAGGGAGGGAGAGAAAGCTTGGGAGCTTGCAATACAAAATGGACCCTATCCGATATCAGGCCTCAGAATGGACAACCTTCATAAACGGGGCGACACCCAGATTACAACGAGTCAGGACTACTTCTCATGGCCCTTCAGCAAGCAGACATTATGTGGAGAGTACAGACACACCACTACAGCAGAGGTCAGAATCAGAGCTCCTCACCATAAAAAGGGCTATAATATTTCAGGGTTCAGTTCAAAATGAATTGATCTTGACCTTGAGCAGAACGGTTAACATGAAATTCTAATTGAAAAATGCCCTATACTGCCTTTGTCACGTGAGTTGCATGTTCAATTCTACAGTAGTATTAAATGGATAGATATGAGTTAGGTTTTTACAATGAAGATAACATTGTTATTTTATCCGATTCTATTTTGTTTAAATGTGATCTAAGCTCATATGATTTGAAATATCACTGGCCTTTAGAATCATTTAAAATTACCATTATATTAGGCCTTGTTGCCCATACTCAGCTAAATCTAAACATTTAACAGTGATAATCATTGATATGATGCAATATAACACATTTACAAATACATATTTCAAAGATAATGCACATTCTTACAAAGAAAAATCAACCAACCTTAACTTTCAGTAACATACATAAATTCAAAGAAGAAACGACAACAGAAAAGCACTAAGACAAAAGTCTCCTGACCTGGTGAAGCGTAACAATACAAGTCAATTCTCCTTTCCCCATCTGTGCACTTGACCAGCACCACCAGCCTGTGTGAGTATGGGGCTATGGGCTCTTACATACCTGAGCTCCCCCTCTGCCTGCTGTGGTCCTCTGAGGAGGAGAGGTCTGCTAGCTGCTAACACACCCTTCACATAGCCTACAGCCTGGGCCACTCACTTTTATTATTCCTGTGTGCCAAGCCAAGAGCGGGCGAGCCTGGCGCTAGCCTGGTGATGTAGGGGCCTCTGCCCACCGCCAACGAGGCCGAGGACAACTCTGTGCAACATCACAGTGCCTTTACCGGCACAGACTGGGGCGAGAAGACGGCGAGAGGATTTTCTGGCTCCAGCCGAACCCGGCGCACCTAATCGCCGCTCCTCACACTCTCTCGCTCTCCTTTACACACTCTCCATGTGCTTTTCCTCTACTTCGGTCACACACACTCCCTGTTTGCTGTCGCTGCATCATAACACACACCTCTTAACACGCACACACTCTTCATGCTCTTTCTCTATCTAGTAACACACACCCTGTGCTTACTGTCTCCCTAGGACATTAACAAAGCCTCAATCACTCACTGTCTTGGCAGATACACTCCCGTTCTCTCAACCTGACGTGGCTTCATTAGAGTACAGAGGGCTGGGACACAGAACAGGACTGATCCCAGAGGGCTGGGACACAGAACAGGACTGATCCCAGAGGGCTGGGACACAGAACAGGACTGATCCCAGAGGGCTGGGACACAGAACAGGACTGATCCCAGAGGGCTGGGACACAGAACAGGACTGATCCCAGAGGGCTGGGACACAGAACAGGACTGATCCCAGAGGGCTGGGACACAGAACAGGACTGATCCCAGAGGGCTGGGACACAGAACAGGACTGATCCCAGAGGGCTGGGACACAGAACAGGACTGATCCCAGAGGGCTGGGACACAGAACAGGACTGATCCCAGAGGGCTGGGACACAGAACAGGACTGATCCCAGAGGGCTGGGACACAGAACAGGACTGATCCCAGAGGGCTGGGACACAGAACAGGACTGATCCCAGAGGGCTGGGACACAGAACAGGACTGATCCCAGAGGGCTGGGACACAGAACAGGACTGATCCCAGAGGGCTGGGACACAGAACAGGACTGATCCCAGAGGGCTGGGACACAGAACAGGACTGATCCCAGAGGGCTGGGACACAGAACAGGACTGATCCCAGAGGGCTGGGACACAGAACAGGACTGATCCCAGAGGGCTGGGACACAGAACAGGACTGATCCCAGAGGGCTGGGACACAGAACAGGACTGATCCCAGAGGGCTGGGACACAGAACAGGACTGATCCCAGAGGGCTGGGACACAGAACAGGACTGATCCCAGACACACTCTCACCAGTGAAACTAATGAAAGTAACAGATGCATAAGAAACTGTGTAGCAGCCGGTCCAATGTAGCTGCTGTTTCAGTAAAGTTTCTACCAGCTGCTGCTCTAACAGTACTGAGCACGGTTCTACTGGGGCAGTGGAATCAATTACAGCAGTAACATTACTCCAGTGTTAACAACACCTCCAGAATGAGGTCATTTCATTGAGGAAATATCGCAGTTGAAATGGATCAGACTGTTTGATTTCTGTACCACAATAGATTTACAGAATGATACTGTTGGATGAAAATCCACGTGAGGAAACGTGGCAATGTTTTGGTGAGCAGTTCAATGTTTACTATTAACAACAGGGCTATTGCATTACATCACAGTACATTTTATTTTATCGTTGTACAATAATATAAAGGTAAATTAAAATATCATACCATTTTGCATTACGGTTCTATGGTGTACAAGTTCTGTGCCGTAACCTACATGGGTGTAATTAACATACATTTGGAGAAAAACTAAAATATAAAATTAAACTAAACAGCATTTCCATTTGTAAACTGAGCTGCTCTGTTGAAGACTCCATACCATATTTTAGAGTATCGCCCCCAAAACTTTTAGAAACACATTTGTAATTTACTCTGTAACTTGTCTCACACTCACTGTTAATTAAGCCACTGATGTCTCGATAGACCTCAAAGCAGGGAGTTGTCTGTCTGTCTGCAATGGAAAAGAGATGACTCCCTGGCCCTCCCATCAGGGTGTGGGGTGGAGTTGTGGACAGGCCATCCCAGCCAGCTACATGACAGCCCCTGACCTGTCATGCCACAGGGGTCAGGGAGAGGACATGGCACTGTGCAGTATGGACAACGGAGGAGAAGTCAGTCTTATCCTTCCACTCCTGCAAAGGCTGTGCAGCGATAGCAAGACGGGCTGGAAGAGCGTTGTAAAATCTACACTTATTTGGACTGAAAGTGAAGGCATCAGGGCAGTGTGTGTTTCAAAGGAACTGCTGAGGAGAGCATTTTTATGGCCCGTGCACTCGACAGTGTGTGGTACACCTGTCTCCTTACTTACGCTCTCTCCCCCTCCCCAACCGACTCTGACTCTTCCCAAATGAATATCTCTCTGTCATCATTCACTGCCAAAATGGCAGCCACTGGTTTGAATTCTTGAGAAATACAGCTCATCGCACTCAGAAGTACAGAACTACAGTAAAGCACCTTTGCTGAAAGGCCATGTTTTTACACTGCAATCGATATTCTCTGATGTATTTTATGGATGTTTGAACCCCTTTGGTCTTCATTAGGTCAGACCTGGGTCGAAACCTCATCAATAAAACACATGGAATCGAGGAGTGCAGACTGCAGTCTCATAATGGCACTAACTGTCGTCCTTTCTGACAGGTTCATACCAGTTTGCTGTTCCCCCTGCTCTCAGACCTACAGGGCAGGAGGATGAAAAGACAGACGGCTCCACAATGACAGTGTGAAAACCAGCAGCTCTCAGACAGTCTGCAATCCCAAGTGTGCCTTTGCCACAGTAATAGGGGTGATGGCATGGTACCAACCACTAGTGCCCATTCAGTTCACTTAAATATCAGAGATGGGAGAGGAGAACAAAAAACGAGAGCGCATTTATATTTTAGGACAGCAGATGCTGTAGTCCACTGTGACTCACTGTGAGTGCTGCACAGAAGGGCCAAGAGGAGGGAGGGAGGGAGGGAGGGAGGGAGGGAGGGAGGGAGGGAGGGAGGGAGGGAGGGAAACAGAGAGAGAGGGAGAGAGAGAGCGGGAGGGGGGATGAGAGAGCAAAACTCGAGCTGCATAAACTAAGAAATTAAGACTTGACTAGCATTTTGATGATGTTGAAAATCACTTAATAGTAATAAGTGAGCTATAGCTCACTGATACCTCTCTTTATTTCTAATAAAGTGTTTAAGAAGTTCTGCCGCAGACAAAACTCTGGCAGGGAGGGAGTGGTTGGAGGGCTGGAGAGGATTGGGGAGCATGGGGGATTGGGGGTGGAGTTGGTTGGAGGGCTGGAGAGGATTGGGGAGCATGGGGGATTGGGGGTGGAGTTGGTTGGCGGAGACAGAGTGGTCTTTTTTCTAGGGGGTGAAAGGCGGACGATCATGTGTGCGGAGCCCATGACAAAAGGCTCTTTTATGTGCAGCGTATGCAGATAGAGGAGGCTCCTTTGTGCGCAAACGGAGATCCCACCACTGGGTCTGCCTGGGGCGGAGGGAGGGAAGAAGGGAGGGAGGAGGAGTAAGGGAGTGAGAGAAGAAGGGGTGGATCTGGTATCGAGCGCCTTCAATGTGTCGGCCAGGGGAAAAGGAAGGGGTGTGGTGGTGTGGTAAAGACAACCTGGGTTGCCCTGCCCTCCTGTCCAAGTCAGGTTCAGATATTCAGATACAGAGGAATCACTGGGGTTATTAGGGGATATTAGGGGAAACACTGGGGTTATTAGAGGGCTATTATGGGAAACACTGGGGTTAGTAGGGGGATATTAGGGGAAACACTGGGGTTATTAGAGGGCTATTATGGGAAACACTGGGGTTAGTAGGGCGATATTAGGGGAAACACTGGGGTTAGTAGGGCGATATTATGGGAAACACTGGGGTTAGTAGGGCGATATTAGGGGAAACACTGGGGTTATTAGAGGGCTATTATGGGAAACACTGGGGTTAGTAGGGCGATATTAGGGGAAACACTGGGGTTATTAGAGGGCTATTATGGGAAACACTGGGGTTAGTAGGGGGATATCAGGGGAAACACTGGGGGGATATTAGGGGAAACACTGGGGTTATTAGGGAATATTAGGGGAAACACTGGGGTTATTAGAGGGCTATTATGGGAAACACTGGGGTTAGTAGGGCGATATTAGGGGAAACACTGGGGGGATATTAGGGAATATTAGGGGAAACACTGGGGGGATATTAGGGGAAACACTGGGGTTATTAGGGAATATTAGGGGAAACACTGGGGATATTAGGGAATATTAGGGGAAACACTGGGGGGATATTAGGGGAAACACTGGGGTTATTAGGGAATATTAGGGGAAACACTGGGGTTATTAGAGGGCTATTATGGGAAACACTGGGGTTAGTAGGGCGATATTAGGGGAAACACTGGGGTTAGTAGGGCGATATTAGGGGAAACACTGGGGTTAGTAGGGCGATATTATGGGAAACACTGGGGTTAGTAGGGCGATATTAGGGGAAACACTGGGGTTAGTAGGGCGATATTAGGGGAAACACTGGGGTTAGTAGGGCGATATTAGGGGAAACACTGGGGTTAGTAGGGCGATATTAGGGGAAACACTGGGGTTAGTAGAGCGATATTAGGGGAAACACTGGGGTTAGTAGGGCGATATTAGGGGAAACACTGGGGTTAGTAGGGCGATATTAGGGGAAACACTGGGGTTAGTAGGGGGATATCAGGGGAAACACTGGGGTTAGTAGGGCGATATTATGGGAACCACTGGGGTTAGTAGGGCGATATTAGGGGAAACACTGGGGTTAGTAGGGCGATATTAGGGGAAACACTGGGGTTAGTAGGGCGATATTAGGGGAAACACTGGGGTTAGTAGGGGGATATCAGGGGAAACACTGGGGTTAGTAGGGCGATATTATGGGAACCACTGGGGTTAGTAGGGCGATATTAGGGGAAACACTGGGGTTAGTAGGGCGATATTATGGGAAACACTGGGGTTAGTAGGGCGATATTAGGGGAAACACTGGGGTTAGTAGGGCGATATTAGGGGAAACACTGGGGTTAGTAGGGCGATATTAGGAGAAACACTGGGGTTAGTAGGGCGATATTAGGGGAAACACTGGGGTTAGTAGAGCGATATTAGGGGAAACACTGGGGTTAGTAGGGCGATATTAGGGGAAACACTGGGGTTAGTAGGGCGATATTAGGGGAAACACTGGGGTTAGTAGGGCGATATTAGGGGAAACACTGGGGTTAGTAGGGCGATATTAGGGGAAACACTGGGGTTAGTAGGGCGATATTAGGGGAAACACTGGGGTTAGTAGGGCGATATTAGGGGAAACACTGGGGTTAGTAGGGCGATATTAGGGGAAACACTGGGGTTAGTAGGGCGATATTAGGGGAAACACTGGGGTTAGTAGGGCGATATTAGGGGAAACACTGGGGTTAGTAGGGCGATATTAGGGGAAACACTGGGGTTAGTAGGGGGATATCAGGGGAAACACTGGGGTTAGTAGGGCGATATTATGGGAACCACTGGGGTTAGTAGGGCGATATTAGGGGAAACACTGGGGTTAGTAGGGCGATATTAGGGGAAACACTGGGGTTAGTAGGGCGATATTAGGGGAAACACTGGGTTTAGTAGGGCGATATTAGGGGAAACACTGGGGTTAGTAGGGCGATATTAGGGGAAACACTGGGGTTAGTAGGGCGATATTAGGGGAAACACTGGGGTTAGTAGGGCGATATTATGGGAAACACTGGGGTTAGTAGATGGCTATTATGGGAAACACTGGGGTTAGTAGGGCGATATTAGGGGAAACACTGGGGTTAGTAGGGCGATATTATGGGAAACACTGGGGTTAGTAGGGCGATATTAGGGGAAACACTGGGGTTAGTAGGGCGATATTATGGGAAACACTGGGGTTAGTAGATGGCTATTATGGGAAACACTGGGGTTAGTAGGGCGATATTAGGGGAAACACTGGGGTTAGTAGGGCGATATTATGGGAAACACTGGGGTTAGTAGGGCGATATTAGGGGAAACACTGGGGTTAGTAGGGCGATATTAGGGGAAACACTGGGGTTATAAGGGGGATATCAGGGGAAACACCGGGGGGATATTAGGGGAAACACTGGTTATTAGGTGGATATTAGGGTAAACACTGGAGTCATTAGCGGAATATCAGGGGAAACACTGGTTATTAGGGAGATATCAGGGAAAACACTGGGGTTACTATGGCGATATTAGGGGAAACACTGTGGTTACTAGGGGGATATTAGGGGAAACACTGTGGTTATTAGGAGGATATTGGAGGAAACAATGTGGTTACTAGGGGGATATTAGGGGAAACACTGTGGTTATTAGGAGGATATTGGAGGAAACAATGAGGTTATTAGGGGGATATTAGGGGAAACACTGGGGTTAATATTAGGGTAAACAATGGGGTTAGCAGGGGGATATTAGGGGAAACACTGGAGTTATTAGGGTGACATTAGGGTACTGGTAGAGACTCATGCATGCTCTACTTTACATATGATCTCATATATATATTCACTCATCATACTATCTTTCCTTTCACGTATTCACTCTGATCGCACACACAGCAGGAGGTGTGTCTTACGGACAATGGCGATGCAGTATATAGCAGCTGTTTTGTGTTTTGTGTTTTTTTACTCTGATCTTAACTTTTTTGTACATAATGTCACTGCCATCATTTTCTATGGCCGACACCAGCTTCTGGACATCAGAACAGCGATCACTAACCTCGATTTGGACGAAAATGTGCCTGAACAAAACAAGGATATACTGTACATCTCGCTAGTTTTTCGATGCATTGTCAAGACCGAACGGCAGACTCGGGTAAGACAAAAGGAGGAGGTGTATTTCTTTATTAACAACAGCTGGTCGAGCGCCAGAGAGGGAGAGCGGGAGGAGGCATGAAAATACCCCCCCTCCCCCTTTAGGGGCGCATCTCGGCGTCTCACCTGGGCCAGCCTGTCGGGCCGGCCGATGCATGGCCGCTGGACAAGCCGGCTGGGTCATAGAAGCCCGAGGAACCGGCAGAGGCATGGGAGCCTGGCGAACAGGCTCAGGTGTGGGAGATTGACGATCGGCTGAGGCGTGAAAGCCCGACGATCCCGCTGAGGCGTAGGAGCCCCACAAAACGGCTGCGGCATCTCCTTGCCTCCTTGCTCGCACACGCTTTTTCAATTCTGCCCACAAATTTTCTAGAGGATTGAGGTCAAGGCTTTGTGAAGGCCACTCCAATACCTTGACTTTGTTGTCCTTACTGGCTAATGTTGGTCCTGGAGCAAGCACCAATTAGCCTGAAGCTAGCCCATGCTAGGCCCTTTCTCCCGGTTAGCTAAAGAGGCCCATCAGCCACTCCTGGGCTACAATACCCGGACCCCTTCTACTGCCGGTACGGGGCACAGAATCCCGCCGATCCTTCATGACTGGACTACGATCTGCTCAAGGAGGTACTCAACTGGTCTCTACATCGCGACCACACCTGAATGCCCGCTAGCCGCAGCCCGCTAGCTGCTAGCTGTCTAGAGCAGATTGGACTGTTAGCTATATATACCCATTGGCCAATGTCTTGGGCCACTATACCTATTTTGCCAATTGGACTTGGATCCCTCTGCTACTCGGAACCCTACTAATCCATCACGACTGGTCTACCGACGTCACCGCACGCGGAGGCCGAAACAGACTTTCCTCCGTCGAGACGTCCCTCTAAGGCCCTTCTGCTAGCTTGCTAGCCCCGGTCTGCTAGCTTGCTAGCCCCGGTCTGCTAGCTGTCTGAATCGCCGTGTCTCCAGCCAGCCCAACCACTCACTGGACCCCTATTGATCACCCGGCTACGCATGCCTCTCCCTAATATCAATATGCCTTGCCCATTAATGTCCTGGTTAGTGAGTATTGTCTTATTTCACTGTAGAGCCTCTAGCCCTGCTCAATATGCCTTAACCTACCATTTAGTTCCACCTCCCACATATGCAGTGACATCACCTGGTTTAAACGTCTCTAGAGACAATATCTCTCTCATCATTACTCAATGCCTAGGTTTACCTCCAATTTACTCACATCTACCATACCTCTGTCTGTACATTATGCCTTGAATCTATTCTCTTACGCCCAGAAACCTGCTCCTTTTACTCTCTGCTCTGAAAGCACTAAACGACCAGTCCTGATAGCCTTTAGCCGTACCCTTATCCTACTCCTCCTCTGTTCCTCTGGTGATGTAGAGGTTAATCCAGGCCCTGCAGTGCCTAGCTCCACTCCTACTCCCCAGGTGCTCTCATTTGTTGACTTCTGTAACCGTAAAAGCCTTGGTTTCATCTGGTGGGGCTCTAAGCACCGTGCTGCTGTGCGTTTTGTTGCCAACCTTACTTTGCTACCTGACAACTTTACGGTTTTTACTTTTTAATTACCGTTTATATTTTTAGTTTTTCCCTCACTCAACTTTTTCACCTCGGACGTTTTATCTGGACATGGTTCGTCAGGACTTCCAACAGCCGAAGCTAAGTAGTAACATTAACATGATGCCTTCTAATTGCAGTCGCTGTACTCATAATATTAATATACAGGAGAACAATCGCCTTACAGCGAGGATAGCTGTGCTGCAAGCCCAGCTTCAGACGCAATCGTTAGGCAAGGGTAATTTCAGTGTGGGAAAGGATGAAACAGTGTCTGTGCCACCAGTAAGTACAGATAGTAACGTTAGTATAAATCCCCTCGCACGGTCCCCGCAGCCGGACAACTTTCTCATGGCTTCTGGAGGGAAATGCGGTAGGAATGCTCAACCGGTGTCGCTCATTCAGCCGACAGAAACTTTCAACCGGTTCTCCCCATTGAGCAGTGAGTCGGAGTCAGAGGCCGAGCCTTCTCTGGTCTCTACTCCTCCCGTTACGAGGTCTGAGACGCCGAAGGCTCCCACCATTTGTAATGGCGTTCCTCCTCCTCTTCATCCGAAGAGGAGGAGCAGGGATTGAACCAAGGTGCAGCGCGTTGAAATGACATACTGAAGTTTATTTAACAAGAACAAAACGAACTATACTTGGAATGATACAAAATAACAAAAACGAATGTAGACAGACTAGAACGACGAACTTACATGAAACATGAAGAACGAACGAACAAGTACTTACTACAAAACAAAACGACGAACGAACGAAACAGTCCCGTATGGTGAAAACATATACACAGACCCAGGAGACAACCACCCACAAACAAACAGTGTGAACAGCTAACCTATATATGGTTCTCAATCAGAAGACAACGTCAAACACCTGTCTCTGATTGAGAACCATATAAGGCTGATTACAATAGACCTAAACATAGAAACACAAAACATAGAAATGCCCACCCAAACTCACGTCCTGACCAACAAAACATACAAAACTAACAGAAAACAGGTCAGGAACGTGACATAACCCCCCCCTCAAGGTGCGAACTCCGGGCGCACCAGCACAAAGTCTAGGGGAGGGTCTGGGTGGGCATCTGACCACGGTGGTGGCTCAGGCTCTGGACGAGGTCCCCACCCCACCATAATCAATCCCAGCTTACTTCTCCCCTTTAGAATGACCACCCCATTATTCCACCCACCTAATATAAGGGGCAACACCAAGATAAGGGAGAGCTCCGGGACAAGGTAGCTCAGGACAGCGAGGTAGGTCGAAATAGAGAGATAGCTCAGAATAGAGAGGTAGCTCAGGATAGAGAGATAGCTCAGGATAGAGAGATAGCTCAGGATAGAGGGGCAACTCCGGACTGAAGGGCAGCTCCGGACAGAGAGACAGCTCTGGACTGAGGGGCAGTTCTGGATTACTAGCCGCTTCGGGCTGAGGGGCAGCTCATGGCAGGCTGACGGCTCTGGACGCTCATGGCAGGCTGACGGCTCTGGACGCTCATGGCAGGCTGACGGCTCTGGACGCTCATGGCAGGCTGACGGCTCTGGACGCTCATGGCAGGCTGACGGCTCTGGACGCTCATGGCTCGCTGACGGCTCTAGACGCTCATGGCTCGCTGACGGCTCTGGCTGCTCATGGCTCGCTGACGGCTCTGGCTGCTCATGGCTCACTAACGGCTCTGGACGCTCATGGCTCACTGGCGGCTCTGGCAGATCCTGTCTGGCTGGCGGCTCTGGCAGATCCTGTCTGGTTGGCGGCTCTGGCAGGTCCTGTCTGGTTGGCGGCTCTGGCAGATCCTGTCTGGTTGGCGGCTCTGGCAGATCCTGTCTGGTTGGCGGCTCTGGCAGATCCTGTCTGGTTGGCGGCTCTGGCAGATCCTGTCTGGTTGGCGGCTCTGGCAGATCCTGTCTGACGAATGGCTCTAGCGGCTCCTGACTGACTATCGGCTCTGACGGCTCGGGACAGACGGGCGGCTCTAATGGCTCGGGACAGACGGATGGCTCAGATGGCGCTGGGGAGACGGATGGCTCAGATGGCGCTGGGGAGACGGATGGCTCAGATGGCGCTGGGGAGACGGATGGCTCAGATGGCGCTGGGGAGACGGATGGCTCAGATGGCGCTGGGGAGACGGATGGCTCAGATGGCGCTGGGGAGACGGATGGCTCTGGCCGGATAAGGCGCACTGTAGACCTGGTGCGTGGTGCCGGAACTGGAGGCACCGGGCTAAGGACACGCACCTTCATGCTAGTGCGGGGAGCAGGGACAGGGCACACTGGACTCTCAAAGCGTACTCTGTGCCTGGTGCGTGGTACCGGCACTGGTGGCACCGGGCTGAGTGCACGCACATCAGGACTAGTACGGGGAGAAGTAACAGTGTGTACAGGACTCAGGAGACGCACAGGTGGTTTAGTGCGTGGTGCCGGAACTGGAGGCACCGGGCCGAAGACACACACCACAGGAAGAGTGCGTGGAGGAGGAACTGGGCTCTGGAGACGCACAGGAAGCCTGGTGCGTGGTGTAGGCACTGGTGGTACTGGGCTGGAGCGGGGAGGTAGCGCCGGAAATACCGGACCGTGCAGGCGTACTGGCTCCCTTGAGCATTGAGCCTGCCCAACCTTACCTGGTTGAATGCTCCCCGTCGCCCACCCAGTGCGGGGAGGTGGAATAACCCGCACCGGGCTATGTAGGCGAACCGGGGACACCATGCGTAAGGCTGGTGCCATGTAAGCCGGCCCGAGGAGACGCACTGGAGACCAGACGCGTTGAGCCGGCCTCATGACACCTGGCTCAATGCCCAATCTAGCCCTACCAGTGCGGGGAGGTGGAATAACCCGCACCGGGCTATGCACACGTACAGGAGACACCGTGCGCTCTACTGCGTAACACGGCGTCTGCCCGTACTCCCGCTCTCCACGGTTAGCCTGGGAAGTGGGCGCAGGTCTCCTACCTGCCCTTGGCCCACCACCTCTTAGCCCCCCCCCAAGAAATTTTTGGGTAGTACTCACGGGCTTTTCGGGCTTCCGTGCTAGACGCGTCCCCTCATAACGCCTGTTTTGGGCTTGATTCTCCGGCCTCCAGCCTTGCTTCCTTGCTGCCTCCTCATATCGCCGCCTCTCTGCTTTCGCTGCCTCCAGCTCAGCTTTGGGGCGGCGATATTCTCCTGGTTGAGCCCAAGGTCCTTTTCCATCCAGCTCGTCCTCCCAAGTCCAGTAGTCCTGTGTATTCCACTGCTCGAACATACGCTGCTTGGTTCTGGTAATTTGGTGGGTGGTTCTGTAACGGCGTTCCTCCTCCTCTTCATCCGAAGAGGAGGAGCAGGGATTGAACCAAGGTGCAGCGCGTTGAAATGACATACTGAAGTTTATTTAACAAGAACAAAACGAACTATACTTGGAATGATACAAAATAACAAAAACGAATGTAGACAGACTAGAACGACGAACTTACATGAAACATGAAGAACGAACGAACAAGTACTTACTACAAAACAAAACGACGAACGAACGAAACAGTCCCGTATGGTGAAAACATATACACAGACCCAGGAGACAACCACCCACAAACAAACAGTGTGAACAGCTAACCTATATATGGTTCTCAATCAGAAGACAACGTCAAACACCTGTCTCTGATTGAGAACCATATAAGGCTGATTACAATAGACCTAAACATAGAAACACAAAACATAGAAATGCCCACCCAAACTCACGTCCTGACCAACAAAACATACAAAACTAACAGAAAACAGGTCAGGAACGTGACACCATTAGCTCTGACAAATTGAAAACCCTAGTCATTGGCGACTCACATTACCCGCAGTATTAGACTTAAAACGAATCATCCAGCGATCATACACTGTTTACCAGGGGGCAGGGCTACCGACGTTAAGGCTAATCTGAAGATGGTGCTGGCTAAAACTAAAACTGGCGAGTATAGAGAGTACAGAGATAACGCACCAACGATGTTAGGATGAAACGGTCAGAGGTCACCAAGCGCAACATAGCTTCAGCATGTAAATCAGTTAGAAAGATGTGTTGGCATCGAGTAATTGTCTCTGGCCCCCTCCCAGTTAGGGGGAGTGATGAGCTAGAGCAGAGTCTCACAACAGCAGAGTCTCACAACTCAATCGCTGGTTGAAAACTGTTTTCTGCCCCTCCCAAAAGATAGAATTTGTAGATAATTGGCCCTATTTCTGGGACTCACCCACAAACAGGACCAAGCCTGGCCTGTTGAGGAGTGACAGACTCCATTCTAGCTGGAGGGGTGCTCTCATCTTATCTACCAACATAGACAGGGCTCTAACTCCTCTAGCTCCACAATGAAATAGGGTGCAGGCCAAGCAGCAGGCTGTTAGCCAGCCTGCCAGCTTAGTGGAGTCTGCCACTAGCACAGTCAG